>NW_026867449.1:367690-375190 GCF_020745735.1 Hemiscyllium ocellatum | reverse complement strand
CAGTACAAATCAGTAACCACCGACACTTAGAATATTTTTGAAGCAGTACAAATCAGTAACCACTGACACTTAGAATATTTTTGAAGCAGTACAAATCAGTAACCGCTGACACTTAGAATATTTTTGAAGCAGTACAAATCAGTAACCAGCGACACTTAGAATATTTTTGGAGCAGTACAAATCAGTAACCACTGACACTTAGAATATTTTTGAAGCAGTACAAATCAGTAACCAGCGACACTTAGAATATTTTTGGAGCAGTACAAATCAGTAACCACTGACACTTAGAATATTTTTGAAGCAGTACAAATCAGTAACCAGCGACACTTAGAATATTTTTGAAGCAGTACAAATCAGTAACCACTGACACTTAGAATATTTTTGAAGCAGTACAAATCAGTAACCAGCGACACTTAGAATATTTTTGAAGCAGTACAAATCAGTAACCACTGACACTTAGAATATTTTTGAAGCAGTACAAATCAGTAACCAGCGACACTTAGAATATTTTTGAAGCAGTACAAATCAGTAACCAGCGACACTTAGAATATTTTTGGAGCAGTACAAATCAGTAACCAGCGACACTTAGAATATTTTTGAAGCAGTACAAATCAGTAACCACTGACACTTAGAATATTTTTGAAGCAGTACAAATCAGTAACCAGCGACACTTAGAATATTTTTGAAGCAGTACAAATCAGTAACCACTGACACTTAGAATATTTTTGAAGCAGTACAAATCAGTAACCGCTGACACTTAGAATATTTTTGAAGCAGTACAAATCAGTAACCAGCGACACTTAGAATATTTTTGAAGCAGTACAAATCAGTAACCACTGACACTTAGAATATTTTTGGAGCATTACAAATCAGTAACCAGCGACACTTAGAATATTTTTGGAGCAGTACAAATCAGTAACCAGCGACACTTAGAATATTTTTGAAGCAGTACAAATCAGTAACCAAGTGCATTTTTGAATTGGTTACTGATTTCTCCGTTGAAGTTGGGGCTGCGGTTGGCTTCAGTTAGTGGTGGGGGCTTAATTTTCGCCGAGGGGAGCGTGTCCCGGTAGTGTCTCCGAGGAAGTGGTACCTATTGAAGGGGTGTTTCTGAATTTGGGCCCTTTTTGAGTGGCATTGCCGGATGGGTTTTGTGTTGAAGGCTTCCAAATCGGGTAGCTCAGCCGGATTTGACCCGGCGGTTCTACCGACTGTCACGCCTTCGAGGGGGGACTGTTGTCTAAGTTCAGGCCGAATTTGGTGAATTTCCTAAGTCGGGAAGTGGTCCCAACGGGTTTGGGAGTGAACCTAACTGCTCATACCAACTTTGAGGCTTTGGGGCCGGGTAGCACAGTCGGATTTGACCCGGCGGTTCTGCCGAATGCCTGGCCTTCGAGGGGGGCCTGCCCTCTGAGTTCAGGCCGAATTTGGTGATTTCCTAAGTCGGGAAGTGGTCCAAACGGGGATGGGAGTGAACCTGACAGCTCATACCGACTTTGGGGCTTCCAAGCCGGGTAGCTCAACCGGATTTGATCCGGCGATTCTGCCGACTTCCACGCCTTCGAGCGGGGACTCTCCTCTAAGTTCAGGCCGAATTTGGTGAATTTCCTAAGTCGGGAAGTGGTCCAAACGGGGATGGGAGTGAACCTAACTGCTCATACCAACTTTGAGGCTTTGGGGCCGGGTAGCACAGTCGGATTTGACCCGGCGGTTCTGCCGAATGCCTGGCCTTCGAGGGGGGCCTGCCCTCTGAGTTCAGGCCGAATTTGGTGATTTTCCTAAGTCGGGAAGTGGTCCAAACGGGGATGGGAGTGAACCTGACAGCTCATACCGACTTTGGGGCTTCCAAGCCGGGTAGCTCAACCGGATTTGATCCGGCGGTTCTAGCGACTGCCACGCCTTCGAGGGGGGACTGTTGTCTAAGTTCAGGCCGAATTTGGTGAATTTCCCGAGTCGGGAAGTGGTCCAAACGGGGATGGGAGTGAACCTGACAGCTCTTACCGACATTGAGGCTTCGGGGCCGGGTAGCTCAGTCGGATTTGACCCGGCGATTCTGCCGACTTCCACGCCTTCGAGCGGGGACTCTCCTCTAAGTTCAGGCCGAATTTGGTGAATTTCCTAAGTCGGGAAGTGGTCCAAACGGGGATGGGAGTGAACCTGACAGCTCTTACCGACTTTGGGGCTTCCAAGCCGGGTAGCTCAACCGGATTTGATCCGGCGGTTCTAGCGACTGTCACGCCTTCGAGGGGGGACTGTTGTATAAGTTCAGGCCGAATTTGGTGAATTTCCCGAGTCGGGAAGTGGTCCAAACGGGGATGGGAGTGAACCTGACAGCTCTTACCGACTTTGGGGCTTCCAAGCCGGGTAGCTCAACCGGATTTGATCCGGCGGTTCTGCCGACTGTCACGCCTTCGAGGGGGGACTGTTGTATAAGTTCAGGCCGAATTTGGTGAATTTCCCGAGTCGGGAAGTGGTCCAAACGGGGATGGGAGTGAACCTGACAGCTCATACCGACTTTGAGGCTTCGGGGCCGGGTAGCTCAGCCGGATTTGATCCGGCGGTTCTGCCGACTGTCACGCCTTCGAGGGGGGACTGTCCTCTGAGTTCAGGCCGAATTTGGTGAATTTCCCGAGTCGGGAAGTGGTCCAAACGGGGATGGGAGTGAACCTGACAGCTCATACCGACTTTGAGGCTTCCAAGCCGGGTAGCTCAGCCGGATTTGACCCGGCGATTCTGCCGACTTCCACGCCTTCGAGGGGGGACTGCCCTCTGAGTTCAGGCCGAATTTGGTGCATTTCCCGAGTCGGGAAGTGGTCTCTGTCACAACGGGGGCAAGTGTCTGAAGAGGTAAAGTGAGTAACCAGCACAGCTTAGGGAAGGGTTCCAAAGTTCTCAACAATGTGAATTCGGTTACCAGGAAAGCTTAGGAAAGTTGCCTGACTGTCCCAAACGAATGAACTGCAAAACTTAGGGAACATGCCCGAAGATGCTTAAAAGTGTGAAATCAGTAAGCAGGAAAGCATAGGAAAGTGCCTGAAAGTGCTAAATGAGTAACATGAAAAACGTAGAAAAATGCCCGAAAATGTTTAAAAGTGTGAACTCAGTAACCAGCAAAACTTAGTAAAACGTTGGAAAAGCAGAAATGAGTAACCAGAAAAACTTAGAAAAATGTTTGAAAATGAGAAATGAGTAACCAGAAAAACTTAGAAAAATGTTTGAAAATGAGAAATGAGTAACCAAGAAAACTTAGAAAAATGCCCAAAAAGAAGAAATCAGTAACCAGAAAAACTTAGAAAAATGTTTGAAAATGAGAAATGAGTAACCAGAAAAACTTAGAAAAATGTTTGAAAATGAGAAATGAGTAACCAAGAAAACTTAGAAAAATGCCCAAAAAGAAGAAATCAGTAACCAGAAAAACTTAGAAAAATGTTTGAAAATGAGAAATGAGTAACCAAGAAAACTTAGAAAAATGTTTGAAAATGAGAAATGAGTAACCAAGAAAACTTAGAAAAATGCCCAAAAAGAAGAAATCAGTAACCAGAAAAACTTAGAAAAATGTTTGAAAATGAGAAATGAGTAACCAAGAAAACTTAGAAAAATGCCCAAAAAGAAGAAATCAGTAACCAGAAAAACTTAGAAAAATGTTTGAAAATGAGAAATGAGTAACCAAGAAAACTTAGAAAAATGCCCAAAAAGAAGAAATCAGTAACCAGAAAAACTTAGAAAAATGTTTGAAAATGAGAAATGAGTAACCAGAAAAACTTAGAAAAATGTTTGAAAATGAGAAATGAGTAACCAAGAAAACTTAGAAAAATGCCCAAAAAGAAGAAATCAGTAACCAGAAAAACTTAGAAAAATGTTTGAAAATGAGAAATGAGTAACCAAGAAAACTTAGAAAAATGCCCGAAAAGAAGAAATCAGTAACCAGAAAAACTTAGAAAAATTTTCGGCCAAGTGTGAAAAATATTCTAAGTGTCAGCGGAGGAAAATGCCGAAGCATCGGGAAAGATTCAAAAACTCATGCCGAACATGAGTTCCGAAGTGCCGGAGGAACTGGGCGAATTGAGCCCGGCGGTTGGCCAGATGTCGTTTTGAGTCTGCAGCCCGAAAACTTTAACTTTGTCTGCCGCGGAAGTCTGGACCGGGAAAAATCCAAACGGTTTTGCCGGGTTCGAGTTCCAGAGCGAAGCAGTCGAATTTGAAATTCAGACCCATTCAGTGCCACTTGACATTGTGACACAGTGAGGTTGGCGGGGTACCCGGAGATTTCTGGGAACACGATTTTTAGAACAAAATGGCGGCGCGGGACCACTTTGAAAGGCATCCGAAAAACGGTTCCGCGGGCAGAGCACTTGAATGACAGGCCTGTGTGCATGCCCAAGAGCTCTCGGAAGTCTAATTTTTGACACTTTGTCAAATTTTCGACAGACTTACCCAACTCTTGCTGCCTGTTCTAAGAATCAGTCAGAGGCCTGTGCGGCGGTCTCTTGACACTTTGGAGGGCGGGCAAACCCCACGTTGACTCCGGCCGTCCCTCCAAAAGGCACTTGCTATTGGGGGAAAGGATTGCAAGTAGCCTGGTTCCCGTGGGAGCGGCCAGGAAGGGTGCAGGCTGGCCCTTGCCTGAGCATTCCCAAAACCCTCTTCCGCTGAGAGCAGACCTCGCACGCC
Organism: Hemiscyllium ocellatum; assembly: GCF_020745735.1. Taxonomy (NCBI): domain Eukaryota; kingdom Metazoa; phylum Chordata; class Chondrichthyes; order Orectolobiformes; family Hemiscylliidae; genus Hemiscyllium; species Hemiscyllium ocellatum. The sequence goes on along the minus strand of NW_026867449.1, from coordinate 370,519 downwards.
GCACTACCGGCTCTGGGAGTGGTTGGCCGCTATTGTACATAGTCCGGTCCTTCCTCTGCCACCCGGCAAGTGCGATGGCTCTGCCGCCCTGCGGTGCTCGTCACCCAGGTTTGGGGAACACGATACTTAGAACATGTTGGCGGCTCGGGACCTGCAGGCGAAAGGGGCCCCGTGGTGCTGAGCACATCGACCTCGGGTCTCAGTGCAAGCCGGAGAGTTCGCGGAAGTCTTAAAAGATTTTGACATCTGCTCAAATCTTTGACAGGCTTGCCTGACTCTTTCCGTCCGTTCTAAGAATCAGTCGGAGGCCGGGGCGGGGACGGTCTCTTGACACACGGAGGGTTGGCTTCCCTCCTCAGGTGTTTGTGTCGAAAATGAAGGCGAGAGATGCAAGCGTCCTGGTTCCCCTGGGTGCTGCCAGCAAGGGTGCAGGCTGACCCTTGCCTGAGCACTCCCAAAAGCCTCTTAAGCTGAGAGCAGGCGCCGCACTACCGGCTCTGGGAGTCGTTGGCCGCTATTGTACATAGTCCGGTCCTTCCTCTGCCACCCGGCAAGTGCGATGGCTCTGCCTCCCTGCGGTGCTCGTCACCCAGGTTTGGGGAACACGATACTTAGAACATGTTGGCGGCTCGGGACCTGCAGGCGAAGGGGGCCCCGTGGTGCTGAGCACATCGACCTCGCGTCTCAGTGCAAGCCGGAGAGTTCGCGGAAGTCTTAACAGGCTTGCCTGACTCTTTCCGTCCGTTCTAAGAATCAGTCGGAGGCCGGGGCGGGGACGGTCTCTTGACACACGGAGGGTTGGCTTCCCTCCTCAGGCGTTTGTGTCGAAAATGAAGGCGAGAGATGCAAGCGTCCTGGTTCCCCTGGGTGCTGCCAGCAAGGGTGCAGGCTGACCCTTGCCTGAGCACTCCCAAAAGCCTCTTAGGCTGAGAGCAGGCGCCGCACTACCGGCTCTGGGAGTCGTTGGCCGCTATTGTACATAGTCCGGTCCTTCCTCTGCCACCCGGCAAGTGCGATGGCTCTGCCTCCCTGCGGTGCCCGTCACCCAGGTTTGGAGAACACGATACTTAGAACATGTTGGCGGCTCGGGACCTGCAGGCGAAAGGGGCCCCGTGGTGCTGAGCACATCGACCTCGCGTCTCAGTGCAAGCCGGAGAGTTCGCGGAAGTCTTAACAGGCTTGCCTGACTCTTTCCGTCCGTTCTAAGAATCAGTCGGAGGCCGGGGCGGGGACGGTCTCTTGACACACGGAGGGTTGGCTTCCCTCCTCAGGCGTTTGTGTCGAAAATGAAGGCGAGAGATGCAAGCGTCCTGGTTCCCCTGGGTGCTGCCAGCAAGGGTGCAGGCTGACCCTTGCCTGAGCACTCCCAGAAGCCTCTTAGGCTGAGAGCAGACGCCGCACTACCGGCTCTGGGAGTCGTTGGCCGCTATTGTACATAGTCCGGTCCTTCCTCTGCCACCCGGCAAGTGCGATGGCTCTGCCTCCCTGCGGTGCCCGTCACCCAGGTTTGGAGAACACGATACTAAGAACATGTTGGCGGCTCGGGACCTGCAGGCGAAAGGGGCCCCGTGGTGCTTAGCACATCGACCTCGCGTCTCAGTGCAAGCCGGAGAGTTCGCGGAAGTCTAAAGCTTTTGACATTCGCTCAAAGCTTTGACAGGCTTGCCCGACTCTTTCCGTCCGTTCTAAGAATCAGTCAGAGGCTGGTGGGGAGGTCTCTTGACGCAAGGGGAGGGGTGGCGTCCCTCCTCAGGCGCTTGTGTCGAAAATGAAGGCGAGAGATGCAAGCGTCCTGGTTCCCCTGGGTGCTGCCAGCAAGGGTGCAGGCTGACCCTTGCCTGAGCACTCCCAGAAGCCTCTTAGGCTGAGAGCAGACGCCGCACAACCGGCTCTGGGAGTCGTTGGCCGCTATTGTACATAGTCCGGTCCTTCCTCTGCCACCCGGCAAGTGCGATGGCTCTGCCTCCCTGCGGTGCCCGTCACCCAGGATTGGAGAACACGATACTAAGAACATGTTGGCGGCTCGGGACCTGCAGGCGAAAGGGGCCCCGTGGTGCTTAGCACATCGACCTCGCGTCTCAGTGCAAGCCGGAGAGTTCGCGGAAGTCTAAAGCTTTTGACATTCGCTCAAAGCTTTGACAGGCTTGCCCGACTCTTTCCGTCCGTTCTAAGAATCAGTCAGAGGCCGGTGGGGAGGTCTCTTGACGCAAAGGGGAGGGGTGGCGTCCCTCCTCAGGCGCTTGTGTCGAAAAATGAAGGCGAGAGACGCGAGCGGCCTGGTTGCTTTGGGTGCTGCCAGGAAGGATGTGGTCTGACCCTTGCCTGAGCACATCCAAAAGCATGTGATGTTGAGAGCAGACCTCGAGCCCCGCACAACCGGCTCTGGGAGTCGTTGGCCGCTATTGTACATAGTCCGGTCCTTCCTCTGCCACCCGGCAAGTGCGATGGCTCTGTCGCCCTGTGGTGCCCGTCACCCAGGTTTGGGGAACACGATACTAAGAACATGTTGGCGGCTCGGGACCTGCAGGCGAAAGGGGCCCCGTGGTGCTGAGCACATCGACCTCGGGTCTCAGTGCAAGCCAGAGAGTTCGCGGAAGTCTAAAGCTTTTGACATACGCTCAAATCTTTGACAGGCTTGCCCGACTCTTTCCGTCCGTTCTAAGAATCAGTCAGAGGCCGGTGGGGAGGTCTCTTGACGCAAGGGGAGGGGTGGCGTCCCTCCTCAGGCGCTTGTGTCGAAAAATGAAGGCGAGAGACACGAGCGGCCTGGTTGCTTTGGGTGCTGCCAGGAAGGATGTGGTCTGACCCTTGCCTGAGCACTCACAGAAG
>NW_026867449.1:352690-355190 GCF_020745735.1 Hemiscyllium ocellatum | reverse complement strand
GAAGCAGTACAAATCAGTAACCAGCTGACACTTAGAATATTTTTGAAGCAGTACAAATCAGTAACCCTGACACTTAGAATATTTTGAGCAGTACAAATCAGTAACCGCTGACACTTAGAATATTTTTGAAGCAGTACAAATCAGTACCACTGACACTTAGAATATTTTTGAAGCAGTACAAATCAGTAACCACTGGACACTTAGAATATTTTTGGAGCAGTACAAATCAGTAACCACGACACTTAGAATATTTTTGGAGCAGTACAAATCAGTAACCAGCGACACTTAGAATATTTTTGAAGCAGTACAAATCAGTAACCAAGTGCATTTTTGAATTGGTGACTGATTTCTCCGTTGAAGTTGGGGCTGCGGTTGGCTTCAGTTAGTGGGGGGGGCTTAATTTTCGCCGAGGGGAGCGTGTCCCGGTAGTGTCTCCGAGGAAGTGGTACCTATTGAAGGGGTGTTTCTGAATTTGGGCCCTTTTTGAGTGGCATTGCCGGATGGGTTTTGTGTTGAAGGCTTCCAAATCGGGTAGCTCAGCCGGATTTGACCCGGCGGTTCTACGGACTGTCACGCCTTCGAGGGGGGACTGTTGTCTAAGTTCAGGCCGAATTTGGTGAATTTCCTAAGTCGGGAAGTGGTCCAACGGGTTTGGGAGTGAACCTAACTGCTCATACCAACTTTGAGGCTTTGGGGGGCGGGTAGCACAGTCGGATTTGACCCGGCGGTTCTGCCGAATGCCTGGCCTTCGAGGGGGGGCCTGCCCTCTGAGTTCAGGCCGAATTTGGTGATTTTCCTAAGTCGGGAAGTGGGCCAAACGGGGATGGGAGTGAACCTGACAGCTCATACCGACTTTGGGGCTTCCTAGCCGGGTAGCTCAACCGGATTTGATCCGGCGATTCTGCCGACTTCCTCGCCTTCGAGCGGGGACTCTCCTCTAAGTTCTGGCCGAATTTGGTGAATTTCCTAAGTCGGGAAGTGGTCCAAACGGGGATGGGAGTGAACCTAACTGCTCATACCAACTTTGAGGCTTTGGGGCCGGGTAGCACAGTCGGATTTGACCCGGCGGTTCTGCCGAATGCCTGGCCTTCGAGGGGGGCCTGCCCTCTGAGTTCAGGCCGAATTTGGTGATTTTCCTTAGTCGGGAAGTGGTCCAAACGGGGATGGGAGTGAACCTGACAGCTCATACCGACTTTGGGGCTTCCAAGCGGGGTAGCTCAACCGGATTTGATCGGCGGTTCTAGCGACTGCCACGGCTTCGAGGGGGGACTGTTGTCTAAGTTCAGGCCGAATTTGGTGAATTTCCCGAGTCGGGAGTGGTCCAAACGGGGATGGGAGTGAACCTGACAGCTCTTACCGACATTTGAGGCTTCGGGGCCGGGGAGCTCAGCCGGATTTGACCCGGCGATTCTGCCGACTTCCACGCCTTTCGAGCGGGGACTCTCCTCTAAGTTCAGGCCGAATTTGGTGAATTTCCTAAGTCGGGAAGTGGTCCAAACGGGGATGGGAGTGAACCTGACAGCTCTTACCGACTTTGGGGCTTCCAAGCCGGGTAGCTCTACCGGATTTGATCCGGCGGTTCTAGCGACTGTCACGCCTTCGAGGGGGTGACTGTTGTATAAGTTCAGGCCGAATTTGGTGAATTTCCCGAGTCGGGAAGTGGTCCAAACGGGGATGGGAGTGAACCTGACAGCTCTTACGACTTTGGGGCTTCCAAGCCGGGTAGCTCAACCGGATTTGATCCGGCGGTTCTGCCGACTGTCACGCCTTCGAGGGGGGACTGTTGTATAAGTTCAGGCCGAATTTGGTGAATTTCCGAGTCGGGAAGTGGTCCAAACGGGGATGGGAGTGAACCTGACAGCTCTTACCGACTTTGAGGCTTCGGGGCCGGGTAGCTCAGCCGGATTTGATCCGGCGGTTCTGCCGACTGTCACGCCTTCGAGGGGGGACTGTCCTCTGAGTTCAGGCCGAATTTGGTGAATTTCCCGGTCGGGAAGTGGTCCAAACGGGGATGGGAGTGAACCTGACAGCTCATACCGACTTTGAGGCTTCCAAGCCGGGTAGCTCAGCCGGATTTGACCCGGCGATTCTGCCGACTTCCACGCCTTCGAGGGGGGACCTGCCCTCTGAGTTCAGGCCGAATTTGGTGGATTTCCCGAGTCGGGAAGTGGTCTCTGTCACAACGGGGGCAAGTGTCTGAAGAGGTAAAGTGAGTAACCAGCACAGGCTTTGGGAAGGGTTCCAAAGTTCTCAACGATTTGAATTCGTTTTACAGGAGCTTGGAAAAAGTTGCCTGACTGTCCCAAACGAATGAACTGCAAAACTTAGGGAACTGCCCGAAGATGCTTAAAAGTGTGGAAATCAGTAAGCAGGAAAGTTAGGAAGTGCTGAAAGTGCTAAATGAGTAACATGAAAAACGTTAGAAAAATGCCCGAAATGTTTAAAAGTGTGAAACTCAGTAACAGCAAAAAACTTAGTAAAACGTTGGAAAAAGCAGAAA
>NW_026867449.1:211906-218003 GCF_020745735.1 Hemiscyllium ocellatum | reverse complement strand
CACTGACACTTAGAATATTTTTGGAGCAGTACAAATCAGTAACCAGCGACACTTAGAATATTTTGAAGCAGTACAAATCAGTAACAGCGACACTTAGAATATTTTTGGAAGCAGTACAAATCAGTAACCAGCGACACTTAGAATATTTTTGTAGCAGTACAAATCAGTAACCACTGACACTTAGAATATTTTTGAAGCAGTACAAATCAGTAACCAGCGACACTTAGAATATTTTTGAAGCAGTACAAATCAGTAACCGCTGACACTTAGTATATTTTTGAAGCAGTAACAAATCAGTAACCAGCGACACTTAGAATATTTTTGGAGCATTACAAATCAGTAACCAGCGACACTTAGAATTATTTTTGGAGCAGTACAAATCAGTAACCCTGACACTTAGAATATTTTTGAGTCAGTACAAAATCAGTAACCAGCGACACTTAGAATATTTTTCAGCAGTACAAATCAGTAACCAGCGACACTTAGAATATTTTTGAAGTCAGTACAAATCAGTAACCAGTGACACTTAGAATATTTTTGGAGCAGTACAAATCAGTAACCAGCGGACACTTAGAATATTTTTGAAGCAGTACAAATCAGTAACCAAGTGCATTTTTGAATTGGTTACTGATTTCTCCGTTGAAGTTGGGGCTGCGGTTGGCGTCAGTTAGTGGTGGGGGCTTAATTTTCGCCGAGGGGAGCGTGTCCCTGTAGTGTCTCCGAGGAAGTGGTACCTATTGAAGGAGGTGTTTCTGAATTTGGGCCCGTTTTGAGTGGCATTGCCGGATGGGTTTTGTGTTGAAGGCTTCCAAATCGGGTAGCTCAGCCCGATTTGACCCGGCGGTTCTACCGACTGTCACGCCGTCGAGGGGGGACTGTTGTCTAAGTTCAGGCATTTGGTGAATTTCCTAAGTCGGGAAGTGGTCCCAAACGGGTTTGGGAGTGAACCTAACTGCTCATACCTACTTTGAGGCTTTGGGGCCGGGTAGCACAGTCAGATTTGACCCGGCGGTTCTGCCGAATGCCTGGCCTGCGAGGGGGGCCTGCCCTCTGAGTTCAGGCCGAATTTGGTGATTTTCCTAAGTCGGGAAGTGGTCCAAACGGGGATGGGAGTGAACCTGACAGCTCATACCGACTTTGGGGCTTCCAAGCCGGGTAGCTCAACCGGATTTGATCCAGCGGTTCTAGCGACTGCCACGGCTTCGAGGGGGGACTGTTGTCTAAGTTCAGGCCGAATTTGGTGAATTTCCCGAGTCGGGAAGTGGTCCAAACGGGGATGGGAGTGAACCTGACAGCTCTTACCGACATTGAGGCTTCGGGGCCGGGTAGCTCAGTCGGATTTGACCCGGCGATTCTGCCGACTTCCACGCCTTCGAGGGGGACTCTCCTCTAAGTTCAGGCCGAATTTGGTGAATTTCCTAAGTCGGGAAGTGGTCCAAACGGGGATGGGAGTGAACCTAACTGCTCATACCAACTTTGAGGCTTTGGGGCCGGGTAGCACAGTCGGATTTGACCCGGCGGTTCTGCCGAATGCCTGGCCTTCGAGGGGGGCCTGCCCTCTGAGTTCAGGCCGAATTTGGTGATTTTCCTAAGTCGGGAAGTGGTCCAAACGGGGATGGGAGTGAACCTGACAGCTCATACCGACTTTGGGGCTTCCAAGCCGGGTAGCTCAACCGGATTTGATCCAGCGGTTCTAGCGACTGCCACGGCTTCGAGGGGGGACTGTTGTCTAAGTTCAGGCCGAATTTGGTGAATTTCCGAGTCGGGAAGTGGTCCAAACGGGGATGGGAGTGAACCTGACAGCTCTTACCGACATTGAGGCTTCGGGGCCGGGTAGCTCAGTCGGATTTGACCCGGCGATTCTGCCGACTTCCACGCCTTCGAGCGGGGACTCTCCTCTAAGTTCAGGCCGAATTTGGTGAATTTCCTAAGTCGGGAAGTGGTCCAAACGGGGATGGGAGTGAACCTAACTGCTCATACCAACTTTGAGGCTTTGGGGCCGGGTAGCACAGTCGGATTTGACCCGGCGGTTCTGCCGAATGCCTGGCCTTCGAGGGGGGCCTGCCCTCTGAGTTCAGGCCGAATTTGGTGATTTTCCTAAGTCGGGAAGTGGTCCAAACGGGGATGGGAGTGAACCTGACAGCTCATACCGACTTTGGGGCTTCCAAGCCGGGTAGCTCAACCGGATTTGATCCGGCGGTTCTAGCGACTGCCACGGCTTCGAGGGGGGACTGTTGTCTAAGTTCAGGCCGAATTTGGTGAATTTCCCGAGTCGGGAAGTGGTCCAAACGGGGATGGGAGTGAACCTGACAGCTCTTACCGACATTGAGGCTTCGGGGCCGGGTAGCTCAGTCGGATTTGACCCGGCGATTCTGCCGACTTCCACGCCTTCGAGCGGGGACTCTCCTCTAAGTTCAGGCCGAATTTGGTGAATTTCCTAAGTCGGGAAGTGGTCCAAACGGGGATGGGAGTGAACCTGACAGCTCTTACCGACTTTGGGGCTTCCAAGCCGGGTAGCTCAACCGGATTTGATCCGGCGGTTCTAGCGACTGTCACGCCTTCGAGGGGGGACTGTTGTATAAGTTCAGGCCGAATTTGGTGAATTTCCCGAGTCGGGAAGTGGTCCAAACGGGGATGGGATGTGAACCTGACAGCTCTTACCGACTTTGGGGCTTCCAAGCCGGGTAGCTCAACCGGATTTGATCCGGCGGTTCTGCCGACTGTCACGCCTTCGAGGGGGGACTGTTGTATAAGTTCAGGCCGAATTTGGTGAATTTCCCGAGTCGGGAAGTGGTCCAAACGGGGATGGGAGTGAACCTGACAGCTCTTACCGACTTTGAGGCTTCGGGGCCGGGTAGCTCAGCCGGATTTGATCCGGCGGTTCTGCCGACTGTCACGCCTTCGAGGGGGGGACTGTCCTCTGAGTTCAGGCCGAATTTGGTGAATTTCCCGAGTCGGGAAGTGGTCCAAACGGGGATGGGAGTGAACCTGACAGCTCATACCGACTTTGAGGCTTCCAAGCCGGGTAGCTCAGCCGGATTTGACCCGGCGATTCTGCCGACTTCCACGCCTTCGAGGGGGGGCTGTCCTCTGAGTTCAGGCCGAATTTGGTGCATTTCCCGAGTCGGGAAGTGGTCTCTGTCACAACGGGGGCAAGTGTCTGAAGAGGTAAAGTGAGTAACCAGCACAGCTTAGGGAAGGGTTCCAAAGTTCTCAACAATGTGAATTCGGTTACCAGGAAAGCTTAGGAAAGCTGCCTGACTGTCCCAAACGAATGAACTGCAAAACTTAGGGAACATGCCCGAAGATGCTTAAAAGTGTGAAATCAGTAAGCAGGAAAGCATAGGAAAGTGCCTGAAAGTGCTAAATGAGTAACATGAAAAACGTAGAAAAATGCCCGAAAATGTTTAAAAGTGTGAACTCAGTAACCAGCAAAACTTAGTAAAACGTTGGAAAAGCAGAAATGAGTAACCAGAAAAACTTAGAAAAATGTTTGAAAATGAGAAATGAGTAACCAGAAAAACTTAGAAAAATGTTTGAAAATGAGAAATGAGTAACCAAGAAAACTTAGAAAAATGCCCAAAAAGAAGAAATCAGTAACCAGAAAAACTTAGAAAAATGTTTGAAAATGAGAAATGAGTAACCAGAAAAACTTAGAAAAATGTTTGAAAATGAGAAATGAGTAACCAAGAAAACTTAGAAAAATGCCCAAAAAGAAGAAATCAGTAACCAGAAAAACTTAGAAAAATGTTTGAAAATGAGAAATGAGTAACCAAGAAAACTTAGAAAAATGTTTGAAAATGAGAAATGAGTAACCAAGAAAACTTAGAAAAATGCCCAAAAAGAAGAAATCAGTAACCAGAAAAACTTAGAAAAATGTTTGAAAATGAGAAATGAGTAACCAAGAAAACTTAGAAAAATGCCCAAAAAGAAGAAATCAGTAACCAGAAAAACTTAGAAAAATGTTTGAAAATGAGAAATGAGTAACCAGAAAAACTTAGAAAAATGTTTGAAAATGAGAAATGAGTAACCAAGAAAACTTAGAAAAATGCCCAAAAAGAAGAAATCAGTAACCAGAAAAACTTAGAAAAATGTTTGAAAATGAGAAATGAGTAACCAAGAAAACTTAGAAAAATGCCCGAAAAGAAGAAATCAGTAACCAGAAAAACTTAGAAAAATTTTCGGCCAAGTGTGAAAAATATTCTAAGTGTCAGCGGAGGAAAATGCCGAAGCATCGGGAAAGATTCAAAAACTCATGCCGAACATGAGTTCCGAAGTGCCGGAGGAACTGGGCGAATTGAGCCCGGCGGTTGGCCAGATGTCGTTTTGAGTCTGCAGCCCGAAAACTTTAACTTTGTCTGCCGCGGAAGTCTGGACCGGGAAAAATCCAAACGGTTTTGCCGGGTTCGAGTTCCAGAGCGAAGCAGTCGAATTTGAAATTCAGACCCATTCAGTGCCACTTGACATTGTGACACAGTGAGGTTGGCGGGGTACCCGGAGATTTCTGGGAACACGATTTTTAGAACAAAATGGCGGCGCGGGACCACTTTGAAAGGCATCCGAAAAACGGTTCCGCGGGCAGAGCACTTGAATGACAGGCCTGTGTGCATGCCCAAGAGCTCTCGGAAGTCTAATTTTTGACACTTTGTCAAATTTTCGACAGACTTACCCAACTCTTGCTGCCTGTTCTAAGAATCAGTCAGAGGCCTGTGCGGCGGTCTCTTGACACTTTGGAGGGCGGGCAAACCCCACGTTGACTCCGGCCGTCCCTCCAAAAGGCACTTGCTATTGGGGGAAAGGATTGCAAGTAGCCTGGTTCCCGTGGGAGCGGCCAGGAAGGGTGCAGGCTGGCCCTTGCCTGAGCATTCCCAAAACCCTCTTCCGCTGAGAGCAGACCTCGCACGCCGCACTACCGGCTCTGGGAGTGGTTGGCCGCTATTGTACATAGTCCGGTCCTTCCTCTGCCACCCGGCAAGTGCGATGGCTCTGCCGCCCTGCGGTGCTCGTCACCCAGGTTTGGGGAACACGATACTTAGAACATGTTGGCGGCTCGGGACCTGCAGGCGAAAGGGGCCCCGTGGTGCTGAGCACATCGACCTCGGGTCTCAGTGCAAGCCGGAGAGTTCGCGGAAGTCTTAAAAGATTTTGACATCTGCTCAATTCTTTGACAGGCTTGCCTGACTCTTTCCGTCCGTTCTAAGAATCAGTCGGAGGCCGGGGCGGGGACGGTCTCTTGACACACGGAGGGTTGGCTTCCCTCCTCAGGTGTTGTGTCGAAAATGAAGGCGAGAGATGCAAGCGTCCTGGTTCCCCTGGGTGCTGCCAGCAAGGGTGCAGGCTGACCCTTGCCTGAGCACTCCCAAAAGCCTCTTAAGCTGAGAGCAGGCGCCGCACTACCGGCTCTGGGAGTCGTTGGCCGCTATTGTACATAGTCCGGTCCTTCCTCTGCCACCCGGCAAGTGCGATGGCTCTGCCTCCCTGCGGTGCTCGTCACCCAGGTTTGGGGAACACGATACTTAGAACATGTTGGCGGCTCGGGACCTGCAGGCGAAGGGGGCCCCGTGGTGCTGAGCACATCGACCTCGCGTCTCAGTGCAAGCCGGAGAGTTCGCGGAAGTCTTAACAGGCTTGCCTGACTCTTTCCGTCCGTTCTAAGAATCAGTCGGAGGCCGGGGCGGGGACGGTCTCTTGACACACGGAGGGTTGGCTTCCCTCCTCAGGCGTTTGTGTCGAAAATGAAGGCGAGAGATGCAAGCGTCCTGGTTCCCCTGGGTGCTGCCAGCAAGGGTGCAGGCTGACCCTTGCCTGAGCACTCCCAAAAGCCTCTTAGGCTGAGAGCAGGCGCCGCACTACCGGCTCTGGGAGTCGTTGGCCGCTATTGTACATAGTCCGGTCCTTCCTCTGCCACCCGGCAAGTGCGATGGCTCTGCCTCCCTGCGGTGCCCGTCACCCAGGTTTGGAGAACACGATACTTAGAACATGTTGGCGGCTCGGGACCTGCAGGCGAAAGGGGCCCCGTGGTGCTGAGCACATCGACCTCGCGTCTCAGTGCAAGCCGGAGAGTTCGCGGAAGTCTTAACAGGCTTGCCTGACTCTT
>NW_026867449.1:176906-199406 GCF_020745735.1 Hemiscyllium ocellatum | reverse complement strand
AGAATATTTTTGAAGCAGTACAAATCAGTAACCACTGACACTTAGAATATTTTTGAAGCAGTACAAATCAGTAACCAGCGACACTTAGAATATTTTTGAAGCAGTACAAATCAGTAACCAGCGACACTTAGAATATTTTTGGAGCAGTACAAATCAGTAACCAGCGACACTTAGAATATTTTTGAAGCAGTACAAATCAGTAACCAGCGACACTTAGAATATTTTTGGAGCAGTACAAATCAGTAACCACGACACTTAGAATATTTTTGAAGCAGTACAAATCAGTAACCAGCGACACTTAGAATATTTTTGAAGCAGTACAAATCAGTAACCAGCGACACTTAGAATATTGTTGAAGCAGTACAAATCAGTAACCACTGACACTTAGAATATTTTTGAAGCAGTACAAATCAGTAACCAGCGACACTTAGAATATTTTTGAAGCAGTACAAATCAGTAACCAGCGACACTTAGAATATTTTTGAAGCAGTACAAATCAGTAACCAGCTGACACTTAGAATATTTTTGAAGCAGTACAAATCAGTAACCAGCGACACTTAGAATATTTTTGGAGCAGTACAAATCAGTAACCAGCCCCACTTAGAATATTTTTGAGTCAGTACAAATCAGTAACCAGCGACACTTAGAATATTTTTGAAGCAGTACAAATCAGTAACCAGCGACACTTAGAATATTTTTGAAGCAGTACAAATCAGTAACCAGCGACACTTAGAATATTTTTGAAGCAGTACAAATCAGTAACCAGCGACACTTAGAATATTTTTGGAGCAGTACAAATCAGTAACCAGCGACACTTAGAATATTTTTGAAGCAGTACAAATCAGTAACCAGCGACACTTAGAATATTTTTGGAGCAGTACAAATCAGTAACCAGCGACACTTAGAATATTTTTGAAGCAGTACAAATCAGTAACCAGCGACACTTAGAATATTTTTGAAGCAGTACAAATCAGTAACCAGCGACACTTAGAATATTGTTGAAGCAGTACAAATCAGTAACCAGCGACACTTAGAATATTTTTGAAGCAGTACAAATCAGTAACCAGCGACACTTAGAATATTTTTGAAGCAGTACAAATCAGTAACCAGCGACACTTAGAATATTTTTGAAGCAGTACAAATCAGTAACCAGCGACACTTAGAATATTTTTGAAGCAGTACAAATCAGTAACCAGCGACACTTAGAATATTTTTGGAGCAGTACAAATCAGTAACCAGCGACACTTAGAATATTTTTGAAGCAGTACAAATCAGTAACCACTGACACTTAGAATATTTTTGAAGCAGTACAAATCAGTAACCAGCGACACTTAGAATATTTTTGAAGCAGTACAAATCAGTAACCAGCGACACTTAGAATATTTTTGAAGCAGTACAAATCAGTAACCAGCTGACACTTAGAATATTTTTGAAGCAGTACAAATCAGTAACCAGCGACACTTAGAATATTTTTGGAGCAGTACAAATCAGTAACCACTGACACTTAGAATATTTTTGAAGCAGTACAAATCAGTAACCGGCGACACTTAGAATATTTTTGAAGCAGTACAAATCAGTAACCACTGACACTTAGAATATTTTTGAAGCAGTACAAATCAGTAACCAGCGACACTTAGAATATTTTTGGAGCAGTACAAATCAGTAACCACTGACACTTAGAATATTTTTGAAGCAGTACAAATCAGTAACCGGCGACACTTAGAATATTTTTGAAGCAGTACAAATCAGTAACCACTGACACTTAGAATATTTTTGAAGCAGTACAAATCAGTAACCGGCGACACTTAGAATATTTTTGAAGCAGTACAAATCAGTAACCACTGACACTTAGAATATTTTTGAAGCAGTACAAATCAGTAACCGCTGACACTTAGAATATTTTTGAAGCAGTACAAATCAGTAACCAGCGACACTTAGAATATTTTTGGAGCAGTACAAATCAGTAACCAGCCCCACTTAGAATATTTTTGAGTCAGTACAAATCAGTAACCAGCGACACTTAGAATATTTTTGAAGCAGTACAAATCAGTAACCACTGACACTTAGAATATTTTTGAAGCAGTACAAATCAGTAACCAGCGACACTTAGAATATTTTTGAAGCAGTACAAATCAGTAACCAGCGACACTTAGAATATTTTTGGAGCAGTACAAATCAGTAACCAGCGACACTTAGAATATTTTTGAAGCAGTACAAATCAGTAACCAGCGACACTTAGAATATTTTTGGAGCAGTACAAATCAGTAACCAGCGACACTTAGAATATTTTTGAAGCAGTACAAATCAGTAACCACTGACACTTAGAATATTTTTGAAGCAGTACAAATCAGTAACCAGCGACACTTAGAATATTTTTGAAGCAGTACAAATCAGTAACCACTGACACTTAGAATATTTTTGAAGCAGTACAAATCAGTAACCAGCGACACTTAGAATATTTTTGGAGCAGTACAAATCAGTAACCACTGACACTTAGAATATTTTTGAAGCAGTACAAATCAGTAACCAGCGACACTTAGAATATTTTTGAAGCAGTACAAATCAGTAACCACTGACACTTAGAATATTTTTGAAGCAGTACAAATCAGTAACCGCTGACACTTAGAATATTTTTGAAGCAGTACAAATCAGTAACCAGCGACACTTAGAATATTTTTGGAGCAGTACAAATCAGTAACCACTGACACTTAGAATATTTTTGAAGCAGTACAAATCAGTAACCAGCGACACTTAGAATATTTTTGGAGCAGTACAAATCAGTAACCACTGACACTTAGAATATTTTTGAAGCAGTACAAATCAGTAACCAGCGACACTTAGAATATTTTTGAAGCAGTACAAATCAGTAACCACTGACACTTAGAATATTTTTGAAGCAGTACAAATCAGTAACCAGCGACACTTAGAATATTTTTGAAGCAGTACAAATCAGTAACCACTGACACTTAGAATATTTTTGAAGCAGTACAAATCAGTAACCAGCGACACTTAGAATATTTTTGAAGCAGTACAAATCAGTAACCAGCGACACTTAGAATATTTTTGGAGCAGTACAAATCAGTAACCAGCGACACTTAGAATATTTTTGACGCAGTACAAATCAGTAACCACTGACACTTAGAATATTTTTGAAGCAGTACAAATCAGTAACCAGCGACACTTAGAATATTTTTGAAGCAGTACAAATCAGTAACCGCTGACACTTAGAATATTTTTGAAGCAGTACAAATCAGTAACCAGCGACACTTAGAATATTTTTGGAGCATTACAAATCAGTAACCAGCGACACTTAGAATATTTTTGGAGCAGTACAAATCAGTAACCACTGACACTTAGAATATTTTTGAGTCAGTACAAATCAGTAACCAGCGACACTTAGAATATTTTTCAGTCAGTACAAATCAGTAACCAGCGACACTTAGAATATTTTTGAGTCAGTACAAATCAGTAACCAGTGACACTTAGAATATTTTTGGAGCAGTACAAATCAGTAACCAGCGACACTTAGAATATTTTTGAAGCAGTACAAATCAGTAACCAAGTGCATTTTTGAATTGGTTACTGATTTCTCCGTTGAAGTTGGGGCTGCGGTTGGCTTCAGTTAGTGGTGGGGGCTTAATTTTCGCCGAGGGGAGCGTGTCCCGGTAGTGTCTCCGAGGAAGTGGTACCTATTGAAGGGGGTGTTTCTGAATTTGGGCCCTTTTTGAGTGGCATTGCCGGATGGGTTTTGTGTTGAAGGCTTCCAAATCGGGTAGCTCAGCCGGATTTGACCCGGCGGTTCTACCGACTGTCACGCCTTCGAGGGGGGACTGTTGTCTAAGTTCAGGCCGGATTTGGTGAATTTCCTAAGTCGGGAAGTGGTCCCAACGGGTTTGGGAGTGAACCTAACTGCTCATACCAACTTTGAGGCTTTGGGGCCGGGTAGCACAGTCGGATTTGACCCGGCGGTTCTGCCGAATGCCTGGCCTTCGAGGGGGGCCTGCCCTCTGAGTTCAGGCCGAATTTGGTGATTTTCCTAAGTCGGGAAGTGGTCCAAACGGGGATGGGAGTGAACCTGACAGCTCATACCGACTTTGGGGCTTCCAAGCCGGGTAGCTCAACCGGATTTGATCCAGCGGTTCTAGCGACTGCCACGGCTTCGAGGGGGGACTGTTGTCTAAGTTCAGGCCGAATTTGGTGAATTTCCCGAGTCGGGAAGTGGTCCAAACGGGGATGGGAGTGAACCTGACAGCTCTTACCGACATTGAGGCTTCGGGGCCGGGTAGCTCAGTCGGATTTGACCCGGCGATTCTGCCGACTTCCACGCCTTCGAGCGGGGACTCTCCTCTAAGTTCAGGCCGAATTTGGTGAATTTCCTAAGTCGGGAAGTGGTCCAAACGGGGATGGGAGTGAACCTAACTGCTCATACCAACTTTGAGGCTTTGGGGCCGGGTAGCACAGTCGGATTTGACCCGGCGGTTCTGCCGAATGCCTGGCCTTCGAGGGGGGCCTGCCCTCTGAGTTCAGGCCGAATTTGGTGATTTTCCTAAGTCGGGAAGTGGTCCAAACGGGGATGGGAGTGAACCTGACAGCTCATACCGACTTTGGGGCTTCCAAGCCGGGTAGCTCAACCGGATTTGATCCAGCGGTTCTAGCGACTGCCACGGCTTCGAGGGGGGACTGTTGTCTAAGTTCAGGCCGAATTTGGTGAATTTCCCGAGTCGGGAAGTGGTCCAAACGGGGATGGGAGTGAACCTGACAGCTCTTACCGACATTGAGGCTTCGGGGCCGGGTAGCTCAGTCGGATTTGACCCGGCGATTCTGCCGACTTCCACGCCTTCGAGCGGGGACTCTCCTCTAAGTTCAGGCCGAATTTGGTGAATTTCCTAAGTCGGGAAGTGGTCCAAACGGGGATGGGAGTGAACCTAACTGCTCATACCAACTTTGAGGCTTTGGGGCCGGGTAGCACAGTCGGATTTGACCCGGCGGTTCTGCCGAATGCCTGGCCTTCGAGGGGGGCCTGCCCTCTGAGTTCAGGCCGAATTTGGTGATTTTCCTAAGTCGGGAAGTGGTCCAAACGGGGATGGGAGTGAACCTGACAGCTCATACCGACTTTGGGGCTTCCAAGCCGGGTAGCTCAACCGGATTTGATCCGGCGGTTCTAGCGACTGCCACGGCTTCGAGGGGGGACTGTTGTCTAAGTTCAGGCCGAATTTGGTGAATTTCCCGAGTCGGGAAGTGGTCCAAACGGGGATGGGAGTGAACCTGACAGCTCTTACCGACATTGAGGCTTCGGGGCCGGGTAGCTCAGTCGGATTTGACCCGGCGATTCTGCCGACTTCCACGCCTTCGAGCGGGGACTCTCCTCTAAGTTCAGGCCGAATTTGGTGAATTTCCTAAGTCGGGAAGTGGTCCAAACGGGGATGGGAGTGAACCTGACAGCTCTTACCGACTTTGGGGCTTCCAAGCCGGGTAGCTCAACCGGATTTGATCCGGCGGTTCTAGCGACTGTCACGCCTTCGAGGGGGGACTGTTGTATAAGTTCAGGCCGAATTTGGTGAATTTCCCGAGTCGGGAAGTGGTCCAAACGGGGATGGGAGTGAACCTGACAGCTCTTACCGACTTTGGGGCTTCCAAGCCGGGTAGCTCAACCGGATTTGATCCGGCGGTTCTGCCGACTGTCACGCCTTCGAGGGGGGACTGTTGTATAAGTTCAGGCCGAATTTGGTGAATTTCCCGAGTCGGGAAGTGGTCCAAACGGGGATGGGAGTGAACCTGACAGCTCTTACCGACTTTGAGGCTTCGGGGCCGGGTAGCTCAGCCGGATTTGATCCGGCGGTTCTGCCGACTGTCACGCCTTCGAGGGGGGACTGTCCTCTGAGTTCAGGCCGAATTTGGTGAATTTCCCGAGTCGGGAAGTGGTCCAAACGGGGATGGGAGTGAACCTGACAGCTCATACCGACTTTGAGGCTTCCAAGCCGGGTAGCTCAGCCGGATTTGACCCGGCGATTCTGCCGACTTCCACGCCTTCGAGGGGGGACTGCCCTCTGAGTTCAGGCCGAATTTGGTGCATTTCCCGAGTCGGGAAGTGGTCTCTGTCACAACGGGGGCAAGTGTCTGAAGAGGTAAAGTGAGTAACCAGCACAGCTTAGGGAAGGGTTCCAAAGTTCTCAACAATGTGAATTCGGTTACCAGGAAAGCTTAGGAAAGCTGCCTGACTGTCCCAAACGAATGAACTGCAAAACTTAGGGAACATGCCCGAAGATGCTTAAAAGTGTGAAATCAGTAAGCAGGAAAGCATAGGAAAGTGCCTGAAAGTGCTAAATGAGTAACATGAAAAACGTAGAAAAATGCCCGAAAATGTTTAAAAGTGTGAACTCAGTAACCAGCAAAACTTAGTAAAACGTTGGAAAAGCAGAAATGAGTAACCAGAAAAACTTAGAAAAATGTTTGAAAATGAGAAATGAGTAACCAGAAAAACTTAGAAAAATGTTTGAAAATGAGAAATGAGTAACCAAGAAAACTTAGAAAAATGCCCAAAAAGAAGAAATCAGTAACCAGAAAAACTTAGAAAAATGTTTGAAAATGAGAAATGAGTAACCAGAAAAACTTAGAAAAATGTTTGAAAATGAGAAATGAGTAACCAAGAAAACTTAGAAAAATGCCCAAAAAGAAGAAATCAGTAACCAGAAAAACTTAGAAAAATGTTTGAAAATGAGAAATGAGTAACCAAGAAAACTTAGAAAAATGTTTGAAAATGAGAAATGAGTAACCAAGAAAACTTAGAAAAATGCCCAAAAAGAAGAAATCAGTAACCAGAAAAACTTAGAAAAATGTTTGAAAATGAGAAATGAGTAACCAAGAAAACTTAGAAAAATGCCCAAAAAGAAGAAATCAGTAACCAGAAAAACTTAGAAAAATGTTTGAAAATGAGAAATGAGTAACCAGAAAAACTTAGAAAAATGTTTGAAAATGAGAAATGAGTAACCAAGAAAACTTAGAAAAATGCCCAAAAAGAAGAAATCAGTAACCAGAAAAACTTAGAAAAATGTTTGAAAATGAGAAATGAGTAACCAAGAAAACTTAGAAAAATGCCCGAAAAGAAGAAATCAGTAACCAGAAAAACTTAGAAAAATTTTCGGCCAAGTGTGAAAAATATTCTAAGTGTCAGCGGAGGAAAATGCCGAAGCATCGGGAAAGATTCAAAAACTCATGCCGAACATGAGTTCCGAAGTGCCGGAGGAACTGGGCGAATTGAGCCCGGCGGTTGGCCAGATGTCGTTTTGAGTCTGCAGCCCGAAAACTTTAACTTTGTCTGCCGCGGAAGTCTGGACCGGGAAAAATCCAAACGGTTTTGCCGGGTTCGAGTTCCAGAGCGAAGCAGTCGAATTTGAAATTCAGACCCATTCAGTGCCACTTGACATTGTGACACAGTGAGGTTGGCGGGGTACCCGGAGATTTCTGGGAACACGATTTTTAGAACAAAATGGCGGCGCGGGACCACTTTGAAAGGCATCCGAAAAACGGTTCCGCGGGCAGAGCACTTGAATGACAGGCCTGTGTGCATGCCCAAGAGCTCTCGGAAGTCTAATTTTTGACACTTTGTCAAATTTTCGACAGACTTACCCAACTCTTGCTGCCTGTTCTAAGAATCAGTCAGAGGCCTGTGCGGCGGTCTCTTGACACTTTGGAGGGCGGGCAAACCCCACGTTGACTCCGGCCGTCCCTCCAAAAGGCACTTGCTATTGGGGGAAAGGATTGCAAGTAGCCTGGTTCCCGTGGGAGCGGCCAGGAAGGGTGCAGGCTGGCCCTTGCCTGAGCATTCCCAAAACCCTCTTCCGCTGAGAGCAGACCTCGCACGCCGCACTACCGGCTCTGGGAGTGGTTGGCCGCTATTGTACATAGTCCGGTCCTTCCTCTGCCACCCGGCAAGTGCGATGGCTCTGCCGCCCTGCGGTGCTCGTCACCCAGGTTTGGGGAACACGATACTTAGAACATGTTGGCGGCTCGGGACCTGCAGGCGAAAGGGGCCCCGTGGTGCTGAGCACATCGACCTCGGGTCTCAGTGCAAGCCGGAGAGTTCGCGGAAGTCTTAAAAGATTTTGACATCTGCTCAATTCTTTGACAGGCTTGCCTGACTCTTTCCGTCCGTTCTAAGAATCAGTCGGAGGCCGGGGCGGGGACGGTCTCTTGACACACGGAGGGTTGGCTTCCCTCCTCAGGTGTTTGTGTCGAAAATGAAGGCGAGAGATGCAAGCGTCCTGGTTCCCCTGGGTGCTGCCAGCAAGGGTGCAGGCTGACCCTTGCCTGAGCACTCCCAAAAGCCTCTTAAGCTGAGAGCAGGCGCCGCACTACCGGCTCTGGGAGTCGTTGGCCGCTATTGTACATAGTCCGGTCCTTCCTCTGCCACCCGGCAAGTGCGATGGCTCTGCCTCCCTGCGGTGCTCGTCACCCAGGTTTGGGGAACACGATACTTAGAACATGTTGGCGGCTCGGGACCTGCAGGCGAAGGGGGCCCCGTGGTGCTGAGCACATCGACCTCGCGTCTCAGTGCAAGCCGGAGAGTTCGCGGAAGTCTTAACAGGCTTGCCTGACTCTTTCCGTCCGTTCTAAGAATCAGTCGGAGGCCGGGGCGGGGACGGTCTCTTGACACACGGAGGGTTGGCTTCCCTCCTCAGGCGTTTGTGTCGAAAATGAAGGCGAGAGATGCAAGCGTCCTGGTTCCCCTGGGTGCTGCCAGCAAGGGTGCAGGCTGACCCTTGCCTGAGCACTCCCAAAAGCCTCTTAGGCTGAGAGCAGGCGCCGCACTACCGGCTCTGGGAGTCGTTGGCCGCTATTGTACATAGTCCGGTCCTTCCTCTGCCACCCGGCAAGTGCGATGGCTCTGCCTCCCTGCGGTGCCCGTCACCCAGGTTTGGAGAACACGATACTTAGAACATGTTGGCGGCTCGGGACCTGCAGGCGAAAGGGGCCCCGTGGTGCTGAGCACATCGACCTCGCGTCTCAGTGCAAGCCGGAGAGTTCGCGGAAGTCTTAACAGGCTTGCCTGACTCTTTCCGTCCGTTCTAAGAATCAGTCGGAGGCCGGGGCGGGGACGGTCTCTTGACACACGGAGGGTTGGCTTCCCTCCTCAGGCGTTTGTGTCGAAAATGAAGGCGAGAGATGCAAGCGTCCTGGTTCCCCTGGGTGCTGCCAGCAAGGGTGCAGGCTGACCCTTGCCTGAGCACTCCCAGAAGCCTCTTAGGCTGAGAGCAGACGCCGCACTACCGGCTCTGGGAGTCGTTGGCCGCTATTGTACATAGTCCGGTCCTTCCTCTGCCACCCGGCAAGTGCGATGGCTCTGCCTCCCTGCGGTGCCCGTCACCCAGGTTTGGAGAACACGATACTAAGAACATGTTGGCGGCTCGGGACCTGCAGGCGAAAGGGGCCCCGTGGTGCTTAGCACATCGACCTCGCGTCTCAGTGCAAGCCGGAGAGTTCGCGGAAGTCTAAAGCTTTTGACATTCGCTCAAAGCTTTGACAGGCTTGCCCGACTCTTTCCGTCCGTTCTAAGAATCAGTCAGAGGCTGGTGGGGAGGTCTCTTGACGCAAGGGGAGGGGTGGCGTCCCTCCTCAGGCGCTTGTGTCGAAAATGAAGGCGAGAGATGCAAGCGTCCTGGTTCCCCTGGGTGCTGCCAGCAAGGGTGCAGGCTGACCCTTGCCTGAGCACTCCCAGAAGCCTCTTAGGCTGAGAGCAGACGCCGCACAACCGGCTCTGGGAGTCGTTGGCCGCTATTGTACATAGTCCGGTCCTTCCTCTGCCACCCGGCAAGTGCGATGGCTCTGCCTCCCTGCGGTGCCCGTCACCCAGGATTGGAGAACACGATACTAAGAACATGTTGGCGGCTCGGGACCTGCAGGCGAAAGGGGCCCCGTGGTGCTTAGCACATCGACCTCGCGTCTCAGTGCAAGCCGGAGAGTTCGCGGAAGTCTAAAGCTTTTGACATTCGCTCAAAGCTTTGACAGGCTTGCCCGACTCTTTCCGTCCGTTCTAAGAATCAGTCAGAGGCCGGTGGGGAGGTCTCTTGACGCAAAGGGGAGGGGTGGCGTCCCTCCTCAGGCGCTTGTGTCGAAAAATGAAGGCGAGAGACGCGAGCGGCCTGGTTGCTTTGGGTGCTGCCAGGAAGGATGTGGTCTGACCCTTGCCTGAGCACATCCAAAAGCATGTGATGTTGAGAGCAGACCTCGAGCCCCGCACAACCGGCTCTGGGAGTCGTTGGCCGCTATTGTACATAGTCCGGTCCTTCCTCTGCCACCCGGCAAGTGCGATGGCTCTGTCGCCCTGTGGTGCCCGTCACCCAGGTTTGGGGAACACGATACTAAGAACATGTTGGCGGCTCGGGACCTGCAGGCGAAAGGGGCCCCGTGGTGCTGAGCACATCGACCTCGGGTCTCAGTGCAAGCCAGAGAGTTCGCGGAAGTCTAAAGCTTTTGACATACGCTCAAATCTTTGACAGGCTTGCCCGACTCTTTCCGTCCGTTCTAAGAATCAGTCAGAGGCCGGTGGGGAGGTCTCTTGACGCAAGGGGAGGGGTGGCGTCCCTCCTCAGGCGCTTGTGTCGAAAAATGAAGGCGAGAGACACGAGCGGCCTGGTTGCTTTGGGTGCTGCCAGGAAGGATGTGGTCTGACCCTTGCCTGAGCACTCACAGAAGCATGTGACGTTGAGAGCAGACCTCGAGCCCCGCACGACCGGCTCTGGGAGTGGTTGGCCGCTATGGTACATAGTCCGGTCCTTCCTCTGCCACCCGGCAAGTGCGATGGCTCTGCCGCCCTGTGGTGCCCGTCACCCAGGTTTGGGGAACACGATACTAAGAACATGTTGGCGGCTCGGGACCTGCAGGCGAAAGGGGCCCCGGGGTGCTTAGCACATCGACCTCGTGTCTCAGTGCAAGCCGGAGGGTTCGCGGCAGTCTAAAGCTTTTGACATTCGCTCAAAGCTTTGACAGGCTTGCCCGACTCTTTCCGTCCGTTCTAAGAATCAGTCAGAGGCCAGTGCGGAGGTCTCTTGACACAAGGGGAGGGGTGGTGTCCCTCCTCAGGCGCTTGTGTCGAAAATGAAGGCGGGAGACGCAAGCGTCCTGGTTCCCCCTGGGTGCTGCCAGCAAGGGTGCAGGCTGACCCTTGCCTGAGCACTCCCAAAAGCCGGTCGGTGTTTTTCCCTACGCTCTTCCTGCCGCACCACCTCGGCATGCCGGCGCCTGGCGGTCATCCGTGCTGCTCCCTGGCCAGGAGCAGTTACGCGATGCCGTCAGACCGGCGAGCAGAGTGTGGGTCGTGCTACCCACTGGCCATGGGTGCACGTACAGCGGCAGGGGACTTTTTTTTTTTCCCTCTCCCCTCTTCGCTTCTTGAAGAGGTAAGTTACTGAGTTAGCCCGACACTTAGAATATTTTTGAAGCAGTACAAATCAGTAACCACTGACACTTAGAATATTTTTGACGCAGTACAAATCAGTAACCAGCGACACTTAGAATATTGTTGAAGCAGTACAAATCAGTAACCAGCGACACTTAGAATATTTTTGAAGCAGTACAAATCAGTAACCAGCGACACTTAGAATATTTTTGAAGCAGTACAAATCAGTAACCAGCGACACTTAGAATATTTTTGAAGCAGTACAAATCAGTAACCACTGACACTTAGAATATTTTTGAAGCAGTACAAATCAGTAACCAGCGACACTTAGAATATTTTTGAAGCAGTACAAATCAGTAACCAGCGACACTTAGAATATTTTTGGAGCAGTACAAATCAGTAACCAGCGACACTTAGAATATTTTTGAAGCAGTACAAATCAGTAACCACTGACACTTAGAATATTTTTGAAGCAGTACAAATCAGTAACCAGCGACACTTAGAATATTTTTGAAGCAGTACAAATCAGTAACCACTGACACTTAGAATATTTTTGAAGCAGTACAAATCAGTAACCGCTGACACTTAGAATATTTTTGAAGCAGTACAAATCAGTAACCAGCGACACTTAGAATATTTTTGGAGCAGTACAAATCAGTAACCACTGACACTTAGAATATTTTTGAAGCAGTACAAATCAGTAACCGGCGACACTTAGAATATTTTTGAAGCAGTACAAATCAGTAACCACTGACACTTAGAATATTTTTGAAGCAGTACAAATCAGTAACCGGCGACACTTAGAATATTTTTGAAGCAGTACAAATCAGTAACCACTGACACTTAGAATATTTTTGAAGCAGTACAAATCAGTAACCGCTGACACTTAGAATATTTTTGAAGCAGTACAAATCAGTAACCAGCGACACTTAGAATATTTTTGGAGCAGTACAAATCAGTAACCAGCCCCACTTAGAATATTTTTGAGTCAGTACAAATCAGTAACCAGCGACACTTAGAATATTTTTGAAGCAGTACAAATCAGTAACCACTGACACTTAGAATATTTTTGAAGCAGTACAAATCAGTAACCAGCGACACTTAGAATATTTTTGAAGCAGTACAAATCAGTAACCAGCGACACTTAGAATATTTTTGGAGCAGTACAAATCAGTAACCAGCGACACTTAGAATATTTTTGAAGCAGTACAAATCAGTAACCAGCGACACTTAGAATATTTTTGGAGCAGTACAAATCAGTAACCAGCGACACTTAGAATATTTTTGAAGCAGTACAAATCAGTAACCACTGACACTTAGAATATTTTTGAAGCAGTACAAATCAGTAACCAGCGACACTTAGAATATTGTTGAAGCAGTACAAATCAGTAACCACTGACACTTAGAATATTTTTGAATCAGTACAAATCAGTAACCAGCGACACTTAGAATATTTTTGAAGCAGTACAAATCAGTAACCACTGACACTTAGAATATTTTTGAAGCAGTACAAATCAGTAACCGCTGACACTTAGAATATTTTTGAAGCAGTACAAATCAGTAACCAGCGACACTTAGAATATTTTTGGAGCAGTACAAATCAGTAACCAGCCCCACTTAGAATATTTTTGAGTCAGTACAAATCAGTAACCAGCGACACTTAGAATATTTTTGAAGCAGTACAAATCAGTAACCACTGACACTTAGAATATTTTTGAAGCAGTACAAATCAGTAACCAGCGACACTTAGAATATTTTTGAAGCAGTACAAATCAGTAACCAGCGACACTTAGAATATTTTTGGAGCAGTACAAATCAGTAACCAGCGACACTTAGAATATTTTTGAAGCAGTACAAATCAGTAACCAGCGACACTTAGAATATTTTTGGAGCAGTACAAATCAGTAACCAGCGACACTTAGAATATTTTTGAAGCAGTACAAATCAGTAACCACTGACACTTAGAATATTTTTGAAGCAGTACAAATCAGTAACCAGCGACACTTAGAATATTGTTGAAGCAGTACAAATCAGTAACCACTGACACTTAGAATATTTTTGAATCAGTACAAATCAGTAACCAGCGACACTTAGAATATTTTTGAAGCAGTACAAATCAGTAACCACTGACACTTAGAATATTTTTGAAGCAGTACAAATCAGTAACCAGCGACACTTAGAATATTTTTGAAGCAGTACAAATCAGTAACCAGCGACACTTAGAATATTTTTGGAGCAGTACAAATCAGTAACCAGCGACACTTAGAATATTTTTGAAGCAGTACAAATCAGTAACCACTGACACTTAGAATATTTTTGAAGCAGTACAAATCAGTAACCAGCGACACTTAGAATATTTTTGAAGCAGTACAAATCAGTAACCACTGACACTTAGAATATTTTTGAAGCAGTACAAATCAGTAACCGCTGACACTTAGAATATTTTTGAAGCAGTACAAATCAGTAACCAGCGACACTTAGAATATTTTTGGAGCAGTACAAATCAGTAACCACTGACACTTAGAATATTTTTGAAGCAGTACAAATCAGTAACCGGCGACACTTAGAATATTTTTGAAGCAGTACAAATCAGTAACCACTGACACTTAGAATATTTTTGAAGCAGTACAAATCAGTAACCAGCGACACTTAGAATATTTTTGGAGCAGTACAAATCAGTAACCACTGACACTTAGAATATTTTTGAAGCAGTACAAATCAGTAACCGGCGACACTTAGAATATTTTTGAAGCAGTACAAATCAGTAACCACTGACACTTAGAATATTTTTGAAGCAGTACAAATCAGTAACCGGCGACACTTAGAATATTTTTGAAGCAGTACAAATCAGTAACCACTGACACTTAGAATATTTTTGAAGCAGTACAAATCAGTAACCGCTGACACTTAGAATATTTTTGAAGCAGTACAAATCAGTAACCAGCGACACTTAGAATATTTTTGGAGCAGTACAAATCAGTAACCAGCCCCACTTAGAATATTTTTGAGTCAGTACAAATCAGTAACCAGCGACACTTAGAATATTTTTGAAGCAGTACAAATCAGTAACCACTGACACTTAGAATATTTTTGAAGCAGTACAAATCAGTAACCAGCGACACTTAGAATATTTTTGAAGCAGTACAAATCAGTAACCAGCGACACTTAGAATATTTTTGGAGCAGTACAAATCAGTAACCAGCGACACTTAGAATATTTTTGAAGCAGTACAAATCAGTAACCAGCGACACTTAGAATATTTTTGGAGCAGTACAAATCAGTAACCAGCGACACTTAGAATATTTTTGAAGCAGTACAAATCAGTAACCACTGACACTTAGAATATTTTTGAAGCAGTACAAATCAGTAACCAGCGACACTTAGAATATTTTTGAAGCAGTACAAATCAGTAACCACTGACACTTAGAATATTTTTGAAGCAGTACAAATCAGTAACCAGCGACACTTAGAATATTTTTGGAGCAGTACAAATCAGTAACCACTGACACTTAGAATATTTTTGAAGCAGTACAAATCAGTAACCAGCGACACTTAGAATATTTTTGAAGCAGTACAAATCAGTAACCACTGACACTTAGAATATTTTTGAAGCAGTACAAATCAGTAACCGCTGACACTTAGAATATTTTTGAAGCAGTACAAATCAGTAACCAGCGACACTTAGAATATTTTTGGAGCAGTACAAATCAGTAACCACTGACACTTAGAATATTTTTGAAGCAGTACAAATCAGTAACCAGCGACACTTAGAATATTTTTGGAGCAGTACAAATCAGTAACCACTGACACTTAGAATATTTTTGAAGCAGTACAAATCAGTAACCAGCGACACTTAGAATATTTTTGAAGCAGTACAAATCAGTAACCACTGACACTTAGAATATTTTTGAAGCAGTACAAATCAGTAACCAGCGACACTTAGAATATTTTTGAAGCAGTACAAATCAGTAACCACTGACACTTAGAATATTTTTGAAGCAGTACAAATCAGTAACCAGCGACACTTAGAATATTTTTGAAGCAGTACAAATCAGTAACCAGCGACACTTAGAATATTTTTGGAGCAGTACAAATCAGTAACCAGCGACACTTAGAATATTTTTGACGCAGTACAAATCAGTAACCACTGACACTTAGAATATTTTTGAAGCAGTACAAATCAGTAACCAGCGACACTTAGAATATTTTTGAAGCAGTACAAATCAGTAACCGCTGACACTTAGAATATTTTTGAAGCAGTACAAATCAGTAACCAGCGACACTTAGAATATTTTTGGAGCATTACAAATCAGTAACCAGCGACACTTAGAATATTTTTGGAGCAGTACAAATCAGTAACCACTGACACTTAGAATATTTTTGAGTCAGTACAAATCAGTAACCAGCGACACTTAGAATATTTTTCAGTCAGTACAAATCAGTAACCAGCGACACTTAGAATATTTTTGAGTCAGTACAAATCAGTAACCAGTGACACTTAGAATATTTTTGGAGCAGTACAAATCAGTAACCAGCGACACTTAGAATATTTTTGAAGCAGTACAAATCAGTAACCAAGTGCATTTTTGAATTGGTTACTGATTTCTCCGTTGAAGTTGGGGCTGCGGTTGGCTTCAGTTAGTGGTGGGGGCTTAATTTTCGCCGAGGGGAGCGTGTCCCGGTAGTGTCTCCGAGGAAGTGGTACCTATTGAAGGGGGTGTTTCTGAATTTGGGCCCTTTTTGAGTGGCATTGCCGGATGGGTTTTGTGTTGAAGGCTTCCAAATCGGGTAGCTCAGCCGGATTTGACCCGGCGGTTCTACCGACTGTCACGCCTTCGAGGGGGGACTGTTGTCTAAGTTCAGGCCGGATTTGGTGAATTTCCTAAGTCGGGAAGTGGTCCCAACGGGTTTGGGAGTGAACCTAACTGCTCATACCAACTTTGAGGCTTTGGGGCCGGGTAGCACAGTCGGATTTGACCCGGCGGTTCTGCCGAATGCCTGGCCTTCGAGGGGGGCCTGCCCTCTGAGTTCAGGCCGAATTTGGTGATTTTCCTAAGTCGGGAAGTGGTCCAAACGGGGATGGGAGTGAACCTGACAGCTCATACCGACTTTGGGGCTTCCAAGCCGGGTAGCTCAACCGGATTTGATCCAGCGGTTCTAGCGACTGCCACGGCTTCGAGGGGGGACTGTTGTCTAAGTTCAGGCCGAATTTGGTGAATTTCCCGAGTCGGGAAGTGGTCCAAACGGGGATGGGAGTGAACCTGACAGCTCTTACCGACATTGAGGCTTCGGGGCCGGGTAGCTCAGTCGGATTTGACCCGGCGATTCTGCCGACTTCCACGCCTTCGAGCGGGGACTCTCCTCTAAGTTCAGGCCGAATTTGGTGAATTTCCTAAGTCGGGAAGTGGTCCAAACGGGGATGGGAGTGAACCTAACTGCTCATACCAACTTTGAGGCTTTGGGGCCGGGTAGCACAGTCGGATTTGACCCGGCGGTTCTGCCGAATGCCTGGCCTTCGAGGGGGGCCTGCCCTCTGAGTTCAGGCCGAATTTGGTGATTTTCCTAAGTCGGGAAGTGGTCCAAACGGGGATGGGAGTGAACCTGACAGCTCATACCGACTTTGGGGCTTCCAAGCCGGGTAGCTCAACCGGATTTGATCCAGCGGTTCTAGCGACTGCCACGGCTTCGAGGGGGGACTGTTGTCTAAGTTCAGGCCGAATTTGGTGAATTTCCCGAGTCGGGAAGTGGTCCAAACGGGGATGGGAGTGAACCTGACAGCTCTTACCGACATTGAGGCTTCGGGGCCGGGTAGCTCAGTCGGATTTGACCCGGCGATTCTGCCGACTTCCACGCCTTCGAGCGGGGACTCTCCTCTAAGTTCAGGCCGAATTTGGTGAATTTCCTAAGTCGGGAAGTGGTCCAAACGGGGATGGGAGTGAACCTAACTGCTCATACCAACTTTGAGGCTTTGGGGCCGGGTAGCACAGTCGGATTTGACCCGGCGGTTCTGCCGAATGCCTGGCCTTCGAGGGGGGCCTGCCCTCTGAGTTCAGGCCGAATTTGGTGATTTTCCTAAGTCGGGAAGTGGTCCAAACGGGGATGGGAGTGAACCTGACAGCTCATACCGACTTTGGGGCTTCCAAGCCGGGTAGCTCAACCGGATTTGATCCGGCGGTTCTAGCGACTGCCACGGCTTCGAGGGGGGACTGTTGTCTAAGTTCAGGCCGAATTTGGTGAATTTCCCGAGTCGGGAAGTGGTCCAAACGGGGATGGGAGTGAACCTGACAGCTCTTACCGACATTGAGGCTTCGGGGCCGGGTAGCTCAGTCGGATTTGACCCGGCGATTCTGCCGACTTCCACGCCTTCGAGCGGGGACTCTCCTCTAAGTTCAGGCCGAATTTGGTGAATTTCCTAAGTCGGGAAGTGGTCCAAACGGGGATGGGAGTGAACCTGACAGCTCTTACCGACTTTGGGGCTTCCAAGCCGGGTAGCTCAACCGGATTTGATCCGGCGGTTCTAGCGACTGTCACGCCTTCGAGGGGGGACTGTTGTATAAGTTCAGGCCGAATTTGGTGAATTTCCCGAGTCGGGAAGTGGTCCAAACGGGGATGGGAGTGAACCTGACAGCTCTTACCGACTTTGGGGCTTCCAAGCCGGGTAGCTCAACCGGATTTGATCCGGCGGTTCTGCCGACTGTCACGCCTTCGAGGGGGGACTGTTGTATAAGTTCAGGCCGAATTTGGTGAATTTCCCGAGTCGGGAAGTGGTCCAAACGGGGATGGGAGTGAACCTGACAGCTCTTACCGACTTTGAGGCTTCGGGGCCGGGTAGCTCAGCCGGATTTGATCCGGCGGTTCTGCCGACTGTCACGCCTTCGAGGGGGGACTGTCCTCTGAGTTCAGGCCGAATTTGGTGAATTTCCCGAGTCGGGAAGTGGTCCAAACGGGGATGGGAGTGAACCTGACAGCTCATACCGACTTTGAGGCTTCCAAGCCGGGTAGCTCAGCCGGATTTGACCCGGCGATTCTGCCGACTTCCACGCCTTCGAGGGGGGACTGCCCTCTGAGTTCAGGCCGAATTTGGTGCATTTCCCGAGTCGGGAAGTGGTCTCTGTCACAACGGGGGCAAGTGTCTGAAGAGGTAAAGTGAGTAACCAGCACAGCTTAGGGAAGGGTTCCAAAGTTCTCAACAATGTGAATTCGGTTACCAGGAAAGCTTAGGAAAGCTGCCTGACTGTCCCAAACGAATGAACTGCAAAACTTAGGGAACATGCCCGAAGATGCTTAAAAGTGTGAAATCAGTAAGCAGGAAAGCATAGGAAAGTGCCTGAAAGTGCTAAATGAGTAACATGAAAAACGTAGAAAAATGCCCGAAAATGTTTAAAAGTGTGAACTCAGTAACCAGCAAAACTTAGTAAAACGTTGGAAAAGCAGAAATGAGTAACCAGAAAAACTTAGAAAAATGTTTGAAAATGAGAAATGAGTAACCAGAAAAACTTAGAAAAATGTTTGAAAATGAGAAATGAGTAACCAAGAAAACTTAGAAAAATGCCCAAAAAGAAGAAATCAGTAACCAGAAAAACTTAGAAAAATGTTTGAAAATGAGAAATGAGTAACCAGAAAAACTTAGAAAAATGTTTGAAAATGAGAAATGAGTAACCAAGAAAACTTAGAAAAATGCCCAAAAAGAAGAAATCAGTAACCAGAAAAACTTAGAAAAATGTTTGAAAATGAGAAATGAGTAACCAAGAAAACTTAGAAAAATGTTTGAAAATGAGAAATGAGTAACCAAGAAAACTTAGAAAAATGCCCAAAAAGAAGAAATCAGTAACCAGAAAAACTTAGAAAAATGTTTGAAAATGAGAAATGAGTAACCAAGAAAACTTAGAAAAATGCCCAAAAAGAAGAAATCAGTAACCAGAAAAACTTAGAAAAATGTTTGAAAATGAGAAATGAGTAACCAGAAAAACTTAGAAAAATGTTTGAAAATGAGAAATGAGTAACCAAGAAAACTTAGAAAAATGCCCAAAAAGAAGAAATCAGTAACCAGAAAAACTTAGAAAAA
Organism: Hemiscyllium ocellatum; assembly: GCF_020745735.1. Taxonomy (NCBI): domain Eukaryota; kingdom Metazoa; phylum Chordata; class Chondrichthyes; order Orectolobiformes; family Hemiscylliidae; genus Hemiscyllium; species Hemiscyllium ocellatum. The sequence continues at coordinate 179,946 of NW_026867449.1, read as the reverse complement.
TGTTTGAAAATGAGAAATGAGTAACCAAGAAAACTTAGAAAAATGCCCGAAAAGAAGAAATCAGTAACCAGAAAAACTTAGAAAAATTTTCGGCCAAGTGTGAAAAATATTCTAAGTGTCAGCGGAGGAAAATGCCGAAGCATCGGGAAAGATTCAAAAACTCATGCCGAACATGAGTTCCGAAGTGCCGGAGGAACTGGGCGAATTGAGCCCGGCGGTTGGCCAGATGTCGTTTTGAGTCTGCAGCCCGAAAACTTTAACTTTGTCTGCCGCGGAAGTCTGGACCGGGAAAAATCCAAACGGTTTTGCCGGGTTCGAGTTCCAGAGCGAAGCAGTCGAATTTGAAATTCAGACCCATTCAGTGCCACTTGACATTGTGACACAGTGAGGTTGGCGGGGTACCCGGAGATTTCTGGGAACACGATTTTTAGAACAAAATGGCGGCGCGGGACCACTTTGAAAGGCATCCGAAAAACGGTTCCGCGGGCAGAGCACTTGAATGACAGGCCTGTGTGCATGCCCAAGAGCTCTCGGAAGTCTAATTTTTGACACTTTGTCAAATTTTCGACAGACTTACCCAACTCTTGCTGCCTGTTCTAAGAATCAGTCAGAGGCCTGTGCGGCGGTCTCTTGACACTTTGGAGGGCGGGCAAACCCCACGTTGACTCCGGCCGTCCCTCCAAAAGGCACTTGCTATTGGGGGAAAGGATTGCAAGTAGCCTGGTTCCCGTGGGAGCGGCCAGGAAGGGTGCAGGCTGGCCCTTGCCTGAGCATTCCCAAAACCCTCTTCCGCTGAGAGCAGACCTCGCACGCCGCACTACCGGCTCTGGGAGTGGTTGGCCGCTATTGTACATAGTCCGGTCCTTCCTCTGCCACCCGGCAAGTGCGATGGCTCTGCCGCCCTGCGGTGCTCGTCACCCAGGTTTGGGGAACACGATACTTAGAACATGTTGGCGGCTCGGGACCTGCAGGCGAAAGGGGCCCCGTGGTGCTGAGCACATCGACCTCGGGTCTCAGTGCAAGCCGGAGAGTTCGCGGAAGTCTTAAAAGATTTTGACATCTGCTCAATTCTTTGACAGGCTTGCCTGACTCTTTCCGTCCGTTCTAAGAATCAGTCGGAGGCCGGGGCGGGGACGGTCTCTTGACACACGGAGGGTTGGCTTCCCTCCTCAGGTGTTTGTGTCGAAAATGAAGGCGAGAGATGCAAGCGTCCTGGTTCCCCTGGGTGCTGCCAGCAAGGGTGCAGGCTGACCCTTGCCTGAGCACTCCCAAAAGCCTCTTAAGCTGAGAGCAGGCGCCGCACTACCGGCTCTGGGAGTCGTTGGCCGCTATTGTACATAGTCCGGTCCTTCCTCTGCCACCCGGCAAGTGCGATGGCTCTGCCTCCCTGCGGTGCTCGTCACCCAGGTTTGGGGAACACGATACTTAGAACATGTTGGCGGCTCGGGACCTGCAGGCGAAGGGGGCCCCGTGGTGCTGAGCACATCGACCTCGCGTCTCAGTGCAAGCCGGAGAGTTCGCGGAAGTCTTAACAGGCTTGCCTGACTCTTTCCGTCCGTTCTAAGAATCAGTCGGAGGCCGGGGCGGGGACGGTCTCTTGACACACGGAGGGTTGGCTTCCCTCCTCAGGCGTTTGTGTCGAAAATGAAGGCGAGAGATGCAAGCGTCCTGGTTCCCCTGGGTGCTGCCAGCAAGGGTGCAGGCTGACCCTTGCCTGAGCACTCCCAAAAGCCTCTTAGGCTGAGAGCAGGCGCCGCACTACCGGCTCTGGGAGTCGTTGGCCGCTATTGTACATAGTCCGGTCCTTCCTCTGCCACCCGGCAAGTGCGATGGCTCTGCCTCCCTGCGGTGCCCGTCACCCAGGTTTGGAGAACACGATACTTAGAACATGTTGGCGGCTCGGGACCTGCAGGCGAAAGGGGCCCCGTGGTGCTGAGCACATCGACCTCGCGTCTCAGTGCAAGCCGGAGAGTTCGCGGAAGTCTTAACAGGCTTGCCTGACTCTTTCCGTCCGTTCTAAGAATCAGTCGGAGGCCGGGGCGGGGACGGTCTCTTGACACACGGAGGGTTGGCTTCCCTCCTCAGGCGTTTGTGTCGAAAATGAAGGCGAGAGATGCAAGCGTCCTGGTTCCCCTGGGTGCTGCCAGCAAGGGTGCAGGCTGACCCTTGCCTGAGCACTCCCAGAAGCCTCTTAGGCTGAGAGCAGACGCCGCACTACCGGCTCTGGGAGTCGTTGGCCGCTATTGTACATAGTCCGGTCCTTCCTCTGCCACCCGGCAAGTGCGATGGCTCTGCCTCCCTGCGGTGCCCGTCACCCAGGTTTGGAGAACACGATACTAAGAACTTGTTGGCGGCTCGGGACCTGCAGGCGAAAGGGGCCCCGTGGTGCTTAGCACATCGACCTCGCGTCTCAGTGCAAGCCGGAGAGTTCGCGGAAGTCTAAAGCTTTTGACATTCGCTCAAAGCTTTGACAGGCTTGCCCGACTCTTTCCGTCCGTTCTAAGAATCAGTCAGAGGCTGGTGGGGAGGTCTCTTGACGCAAGGGGAGGGGTGGCGTCCCTCCTCAGGCGCTTGTGTCGAAAATGAAGGCGAGAGATGCAAGCGTCCTGGTTCCCCTGGGTGCTGCCAGCAAGGGTGCAGGCTGACCCTTGCCTGAGCACTCCCAGAAGCCTCTTAGGCTGAGAGCAGACGCCGCACAACCGGCTCTGGGAGTCGTTGGCCGCTATTGTACATAGTCCGGTCCTTCCTCTGCCACCCGGCAAGTGCGATGGCTCTGCCTCCCTGCGGTGCCCGTCACCCAGGATTGGAGAACACGATACTAAGAACATGTTGGCGGCTCGGGACCTGCAGGCGAAAGGGGCCCCGTGGTGCTTAGCACATCGACCTCGCGTCTCAGTGCAAGCCGGAGAGTTCGCGGAAGTCTAAAGCTTTTGACATTCGCTCAAAGCTTTGACAGGCTTGCCCGACTCTTTCCGTCCGTTCTAAGAATCAGTCAGAGGCCGGTGGGGAGGTCTCTTGACGCAAAGGGGAGGGGTGGCGT
>NW_026867449.1:156906-164406 GCF_020745735.1 Hemiscyllium ocellatum | reverse complement strand
ATATTTTTGAAGCAGTACAAATCAGTAACCAGCGACACTTAGAATATTTTTGAAGCAGTACAAATCAGTAACCAGCGACACTTAGAATATTTTTGAGCAGTACAAATCAGTAACCAGCGACACTTAGAATATTTTTGAAGCAGTACAAATCAGTAACCAGCGACACTTAGAATATTTTTGAAGCAGTACAAATCAGTAACCAGCGACACTTAGAATATTTTTGAAGCAGTACAAATCAGTAACCAGCGACACTTAGAATATTTTTGAAGCAGTACAAATCAGTAACCAGCGACACTTAGAATATTTTTGAAGCAGTACAAATCAGTAACCAGCGACACTTAGAATATTTTTGAAGCAGTACAAATCAGTAACCACTGACACTTAGAATATTTTTGAAGCAGTACAAATCAGTAACCAGCTGACACTTAGAATATTTTTGAAGCAGTACAAATCAGTAACCAGCGACACTTAGAATATTTTTGGAGCAGTACAAATCAGTAACCACTGACACTTAGAATATTTTTGAAGCAGTACAAATCAGTAACCAGCGACACTTAGAATATTTTTGGAGCAGTACAAATCAGTAACCACTGACACTTAGAATATTTTTGAAGCAGTACAAATCAGTAACCAGCGACACTTAGAATATTTTTGAAGCAGTACAAATCAGTAACCACTGACACTTAGAATATTTTTGAAGCAGTACAAATCAGTAACCAGCGACACTTAGAATATTTTTGAAGCAGTACAAATCAGTAACCACTGACACTTAGAATATTTTTGAAGCAGTACAAATCAGTAACCAGCGACACTTAGAATATTTTTGAAGCAGTACAAATCAGTAACCAGCGACACTTAGAATATTTTTGAGCAGTACAAATCAGTAACCAGCGACACTTAGAATATTTTTGACGCAGTACAAATCAGTAACCACTGACACTTAGAATATTTTTGAAGCAGTACAAATCAGTAACCAGCGACACTTAGAATATTTTTGAAGCAGTACAAATCAGTAACCGCTGACACTTAGAATATTTTTGAAGCAGTACAAATCAGTAACCAGCGACACTTAGAATATTTTTGGAGCATTACAAATCAGTAACCAGCGACACTTAGAATATTTTTGGAGCAGTACAAATCAGTAACCACTGACACTTAGAATATTTTTGAGTCAGTACAAATCAGTAACCAGCGACACTTAGAATATTTTTCAGTCAGTACAAATCAGTAACCAGCGACACTTAGAATATTTTTGAGTCAGTACAAATCAGTAACCAGTGACACTTAGAATATTTTTGGAGCAGTACAAATCAGTAACCAGCGACACTTAGAATATTTTTGAAGCAGTACAAATCAGTAACCAAGTGCATTTTTGAATTGGTTACTGATTTCTCCGTTGAAGTTGGGGCTGCGGTTGGCTTCAGTTAGTGGTGGGGGCTTAATTTTCGCCGAGGGGAGCGTGTCCCGGTAGTGTCTCCGAGGAAGTGGTACCTATTGAAGGGGGTGTTTCTGAATTTGGGCCCTTTTTGAGTGGCATTGCCGGATGGGTTTTGTGTTGAAGGCTTCCAAATCGGGTAGCTCAGCCGGATTTGACCCGGCGGTTCTACCGACTGTCACGCCTTCGAGGGGGGACTGTTGTCTAAGTTCAGGCCGGATTTGGTGAATTTCCTAAGTCGGGAAGTGGTCCCAACGGGTTTGGGAGTGAACCTAACTGCTCATACCAACTTTGAGGCTTTGGGGCCGGGTAGCACAGTCGGATTTGACCCGGCGGTTCTGCCGAATGCCTGGCCTTCGAGGGGGGCCTGCCCTCTGAGTTCAGGCCGAATTTGGTGATTTTCCTAAGTCGGGAAGTGGTCCAAACGGGGATGGGAGTGAACCTGACAGCTCATACCGACTTTGGGGCTTCCAAGCCGGGTAGCTCAACCGGATTTGATCCAGCGGTTCTAGCGACTGCCACGGCTTCGAGGGGGGACTGTTGTCTAAGTTCAGGCCGAATTTGGTGAATTTCCCGAGTCGGGAAGTGGTCCAAACGGGGATGGGAGTGAACCTGACAGCTCTTACCGACATTGAGGCTTCGGGGCCGGGTAGCTCAGTCGGATTTGACCCGGCGATTCTGCCGACTTCCACGCCTTCGAGCGGGGACTCTCCTCTAAGTTCAGGCCGAATTTGGTGAATTTCCTAAGTCGGGAAGTGGTCCAAACGGGGATGGGAGTGAACCTAACTGCTCATACCAACTTTGAGGCTTTGGGGCCGGGTAGCACAGTCGGATTTGACCCGGCGGTTCTGCCGAATGCCTGGCCTTCGAGGGGGGCCTGCCCTCTGAGTTCAGGCCGAATTTGGTGATTTTCCTAAGTCGGGAAGTGGTCCAAACGGGGATGGGAGTGAACCTGACAGCTCATACCGACTTTGGGGCTTCCAAGCCGGGTAGCTCAACCGGATTTGATCCAGCGGTTCTAGCGACTGCCACGGCTTCGAGGGGGGACTGTTGTCTAAGTTCAGGCCGAATTTGGTGAATTTCCCGAGTCGGGAAGTGGTCCAAACGGGGATGGGAGTGAACCTGACAGCTCTTACCGACATTGAGGCTTCGGGGCCGGGTAGCTCAGTCGGATTTGACCCGGCGATTCTGCCGACTTCCACGCCTTCGAGCGGGGACTCTCCTCTAAGTTCAGGCCGAATTTGGTGAATTTCCTAAGTCGGGAAGTGGTCCAAACGGGGATGGGAGTGAACCTAACTGCTCATACCAACTTTGAGGCTTTGGGGCCGGGTAGCACAGTCGGATTTGACCCGGCGGTTCTGCCGAATGCCTGGCCTTCGAGGGGGGCCTGCCCTCTGAGTTCAGGCCGAATTTGGTGATTTTCCTAAGTCGGGAAGTGGTCCAAACGGGGATGGGAGTGAACCTGACAGCTCATACCGACTTTGGGGCTTCCAAGCCGGGTAGCTCAACCGGATTTGATCCGGCGGTTCTAGCGACTGCCACGGCTTCGAGGGGGGACTGTTGTCTAAGTTCAGGCCGAATTTGGTGAATTTCCCGAGTCGGGAAGTGGTCCAAACGGGGATGGGAGTGAACCTGACAGCTCTTACCGACATTGAGGCTTCGGGGCCGGGTAGCTCAGTCGGATTTGACCCGGCGATTCTGCCGACTTCCACGCCTTCGAGCGGGGACTCTCCTCTAAGTTCAGGCCGAATTTGGTGAATTTCCTAAGTCGGGAAGTGGTCCAAACGGGGATGGGAGTGAACCTGACAGCTCTTACCGACTTTGGGGCTTCCAAGCCGGGTAGCTCAACCGGATTTGATCCGGCGGTTCTAGCGACTGTCACGCCTTCGAGGGGGGACTGTTGTATAAGTTCAGGCCGAATTTGGTGAATTTCCCGAGTCGGGAAGTGGTCCAAACGGGGATGGGAGTGAACCTGACAGCTCTTACCGACTTTGGGGCTTCCAAGCCGGGTAGCTCAACCGGATTTGATCCGGCGGTTCTGCCGACTGTCACGCCTTCGAGGGGGGACTGTTGTATAAGTTCAGGCCGAATTTGGTGAATTTCCCGAGTCGGGAAGTGGTCCAAACGGGGATGGGAGTGAACCTGACAGCTCTTACCGACTTTGAGGCTTCGGGGCCGGGTAGCTCAGCCGGATTTGATCCGGCGGTTCTGCCGACTGTCACGCCTTCGAGGGGGGACTGTCCTCTGAGTTCAGGCCGAATTTGGTGAATTTCCCGAGTCGGGAAGTGGTCCAAACGGGGATGGGAGTGAACCTGACAGCTCATACCGACTTTGAGGCTTCCAAGCCGGGTAGCTCAGCCGGATTTGACCCGGCGATTCTGCCGACTTCCACGCCTTCGAGGGGGGACTGCCCTCTGAGTTCAGGCCGAATTTGGTGCATTTCCCGAGTCGGGAAGTGGTCTCTGTCACAACGGGGGCAAGTGTCTGAAGAGGTAAAGTGAGTAACCAGCACAGCTTAGGGAAGGGTTCCAAAGTTCTCAACAATGTGAATTCGGTTACCAGGAAAGCTTAGGAAAGCTGCCTGACTGTCCCAAACGAATGAACTGCAAAACTTAGGGAACATGCCCGAAGATGCTTAAAAGTGTGAAATCAGTAAGCAGGAAAGCATAGGAAAGTGCCTGAAAGTGCTAAATGAGTAACATGAAAAACGTAGAAAAATGCCCGAAAATGTTTAAAAGTGTGAACTCAGTAACCAGCAAAACTTAGTAAAACGTTGGAAAAGCAGAAATGAGTAACCAGAAAAACTTAGAAAAATGTTTGAAAATGAGAAATGAGTAACCAGAAAAACTTAGAAAAATGTTTGAAAATGAGAAATGAGTAACCAAGAAAACTTAGAAAAATGCCCAAAAAGAAGAAATCAGTAACCAGAAAAACTTAGAAAAATGTTTGAAAATGAGAAATGAGTAACCAGAAAAACTTAGAAAAATGTTTGAAAATGAGAAATGAGTAACCAAGAAAACTTAGAAAAATGCCCAAAAAGAAGAAATCAGTAACCAGAAAAACTTAGAAAAATGTTTGAAAATGAGAAATGAGTAACCAAGAAAACTTAGAAAAATGTTTGAAAATGAGAAATGAGTAACCAAGAAAACTTAGAAAAATGCCCAAAAAGAAGAAATCAGTAACCAGAAAAACTTAGAAAAATGTTTGAAAATGAGAAATGAGTAACCAAGAAAACTTAGAAAAATGCCCAAAAAGAAGAAATCAGTAACCAGAAAAACTTAGAAAAATGTTTGAAAATGAGAAATGAGTAACCAGAAAAACTTAGAAAAATGTTTGAAAATGAGAAATGAGTAACCAAGAAAACTTAGAAAAATGCCCAAAAAGAAGAAATCAGTAACCAGAAAAACTTAGAAAAATGTTTGAAAATGAGAAATGAGTAACCAAGAAAACTTAGAAAAATGCCCGAAAAGAAGAAATCAGTAACCAGAAAAACTTAGAAAAATTTTCGGCCAAGTGTGAAAAATATTCTAAGTGTCAGCGGAGGAAAATGCCGAAGCATCGGGAAAGATTCAAAAACTCATGCCGAACATGAGTTCCGAAGTGCCGGAGGAACTGGGCGAATTGAGCCCGGCGGTTGGCCAGATGTCGTTTTGAGTCTGCAGCCCGAAAACTTTAACTTTGTCTGCCGCGGAAGTCTGGACCGGGAAAAATCCAAACGGTTTTGCCGGGTTCGAGTTCCAGAGCGAAGCAGTCGAATTTGAAATTCAGACCCATTCAGTGCCACTTGACATTGTGACACAGTGAGGTTGGCGGGGTACCCGGAGATTTCTGGGAACACGATTTTTAGAACAAAATGGCGGCGCGGGACCACTTTGAAAGGCATCCGAAAAACGGTTCCGCGGGCAGAGCACTTGAATGACAGGCCTGTGTGCATGCCCAAGAGCTCTCGGAAGTCTAATTTTTGACACTTTGTCAAATTTTCGACAGACTTACCCAACTCTTGCTGCCTGTTCTAAGAATCAGTCAGAGGCCTGTGCGGCGGTCTCTTGACACTTTGGAGGGCGGGCAAACCCCACGTTGACTCCGGCCGTCCCTCCAAAAGGCACTTGCTATTGGGGGAAAGGATTGCAAGTAGCCTGGTTCCCGTGGGAGCGGCCAGGAAGGGTGCAGGCTGGCCCTTGCCTGAGCATTCCCAAAACCCTCTTCCGCTGAGAGCAGACCTCGCACGCCGCACTACCGGCTCTGGGAGTGGTTGGCCGCTATTGTACATAGTCCGGTCCTTCCTCTGCCACCCGGCAAGTGCGATGGCTCTGCCGCCCTGCGGTGCTCGTCACCCAGGTTTGGGGAACACGATACTTAGAACATGTTGGCGGCTCGGGACCTGCAGGCGAAAGGGGCCCCGTGGTGCTGAGCACATCGACCTCGGGTCTCAGTGCAAGCCGGAGAGTTCGCGGAAGTCTTAAAAGATTTTGACATCTGCTCAATTCTTTGACAGGCTTGCCTGACTCTTTCCGTCCGTTCTAAGAATCAGTCGGAGGCCGGGGCGGGGACGGTCTCTTGACACACGGAGGGTTGGCTTCCCTCCTCAGGTGTTTGTGTCGAAAATGAAGGCGAGAGATGCAAGCGTCCTGGTTCCCCTGGGTGCTGCCAGCAAGGGTGCAGGCTGACCCTTGCCTGAGCACTCCCAAAAGCCTCTTAAGCTGAGAGCAGGCGCCGCACTACCGGCTCTGGGAGTCGTTGGCCGCTATTGTACATAGTCCGGTCCTTCCTCTGCCACCCGGCAAGTGCGATGGCTCTGCCTCCCTGCGGTGCTCGTCACCCAGGTTTGGGGAACACGATACTTAGAACATGTTGGCGGCTCGGGACCTGCAGGCGAAGGGGGCCCCGTGGTGCTGAGCACATCGACCTCGCGTCTCAGTGCAAGCCGGAGAGTTCGCGGAAGTCTTAACAGGCTTGCCTGACTCTTTCCGTCCGTTCTAAGAATCAGTCGGAGGCCGGGGCGGGGACGGTCTCTTGACACACGGAGGGTTGGCTTCCCTCCTCAGGCGTTTGTGTCGAAAATGAAGGCGAGAGATGCAAGCGTCCTGGTTCCCCTGGGTGCTGCCAGCAAGGGTGCAGGCTGACCCTTGCCTGAGCACTCCCAAAAGCCTCTTAGGCTGAGAGCAGGCGCCGCACTACCGGCTCTGGGAGTCGTTGGCCGCTATTGTACATAGTCCGGTCCTTCCTCTGCCACCCGGCAAGTGCGATGGCTCTGCCTCCCTGCGGTGCCCGTCACCCAGGTTTGGAGAACACGATACTTAGAACATGTTGGCGGCTCGGGACCTGCAGGCGAAAGGGGCCCCGTGGTGCTGAGCACATCGACCTCGCGTCTCAGTGCAAGCCGGAGAGTTCGCGGAAGTCTTAACAGGCTTGCCTGACTCTTTCCGTCCGTTCTAAGAATCAGTCGGAGGCCGGGGCGGGGACGGTCTCTTGACACACGGAGGGTTGGCTTCCCTCCTCAGGCGTTTGTGTCGAAAATGAAGGCGAGAGATGCAAGCGTCCTGGTTCCCCTGGGTGCTGCCAGCAAGGGTGCAGGCTGACCCTTGCCTGAGCACTCCCAGAAGCCTCTTAGGCTGAGAGCAGACGCCGCACTACCGGCTCTGGGAGTCGTTGGCCGCTATTGTACATAGTCCGGTCCTTCCTCTGCCACCCGGCAAGTGCGATGGCTCTGCCTCCCTGCGGTGCCCGTCACCCAGGTTTGGAGAACACGATACTAAGAACATGTTGGCGGCTCGGGACCTGCAGGCGAAAGGGGCCCCGTGGTGCTTAGCACATCGACCTCGCGTCTCAGTGCAAGCCGGAGAGTTCGCGGAAGTCTAAAGCTTTTGACATTCGCTCAAAGCTTTGACAGGCTTGCCCGACTCTTTCCGTCCGTTCTAAGAATCAGTCAGAGGCTGGTGGGGAGGTCTCTTGACGCAAGGGGAGGGGTGGCGTCCCTCCTCAGGCGCTTGTGTCGAAAATGAAGGCGAGAGATGCAAGCGTCCTGGTTCCCCTGGGTGCTGCCAGCAAGGGTGCAGGCTGACCCT
>NW_026867449.1:136906-144406 GCF_020745735.1 Hemiscyllium ocellatum | reverse complement strand
CTTAGAATATTTTTGGAGCAGTACAAATCAGTAACCAGCGACACTTAGAATATTTTTGGAGCAGTACAAATCAGTAACCAGCGACACTTAGAATATTTTTGGAGCAGTACAAATCAGTAACCAGCGACACTTAGAATATTTTTGAAGCATTACAAATCAGTAACCACTGACACTTAGAATATTTTTGGAGCAGTACAAATCAGTAACCAGCGACACTTAGAATATTTTTGAGCAGTACAAATCAGTAACCACTGACACTTAGAATATTTTTCAATCAGTACAAATCAGTAACCAGCGACACTTAGAATATTTTTGAGCAGTACAAATCAGTAACCAGTGACACTTAGAATATTTTTGGAGCAGTACAAATCAGTAACCAGCGACACTTAGAATATTTTTGAAGCAGTACAAATCAGTAACCAAGTGCATTTTTGAATTGGTTACTGATTTCTCCGTTGAAGTTGGGGCTGCGGTTGGCTTCAGTTAGTGGTGGGGGCTTAATTTTCGCCGAGGGGAGCGTGTCCCGGTAGTGTCTCCGAGGAAGTGGTACTATTGAAGGGGGTGTTTCTGAATTTGGGCCCTTTTTGAGTGGCATTGCCGGATGGGTTTTGTGTTGAAGGCTTCCAAATCGGGTAGCTCAGCCGGATTTGACCCGGCGGTTCTACCGACTGTCACGCCTTCGAGGGGGGACTGTTGTCTAAGTTCAGGCCGGTTTTGGTGAATTTCCTAAGTCGGGAAGTGGTCCCAACGGGTTTGGGAGTGAACCTAACTGCTCATACCAACTTTGAGGCTTTGGGGCCGGGTAGCACAGTCGGATTTGACCCGGCGGTTCTGCCGAATGCCTGGCCTTCGAGGGGGGCCTGCCCTCTGAGTTCAGGCCGAATTTGGTGATTTTCCTAAGTCGGGAAGTGGTCCAAACGGGGATGGGAGTGAACCTGACAGCTCATACCGACTTTGGGGCTTCCAAGCCGGGTAGCTCAACCGGATTTGATCCAGCGGTTCTAGCGACTGCCACGGCTTCGAGGGGGGACTGTTGTCTAAGTTCAGGCCGAATTTGGTGAATTTCCTGAGTCGGGAAGTGGTCCAAACGGGGTTGGGAGTGAACCTGACAGCTCTTACCGACATTGAGGCTTTGGGGCCGGGTAGCTCAGTCGGATTTGACCCGGCGATTCTGCCGACTTCCACGCCTTCGAGCGGGGACTCTCCTCTAAGTTCAGGCCGAATTTGGTGAATTTCCTAAGTCGGGAAGTGGTCCAAACGGGGATGGGAGTGAACCTAACTGCTCATACCAACTTTGAGGCTTTGGGGCCGGGTAGCACAGTCGGATTTGACCCGGCGGTTCTGCCGAATGCCTGGCCTTCGAGGGGGGCCTGCCCTCTGAGTTCAGGCCGAATTTGGTGATTTTCCTAAGTCGGGAAGTGGTCCAAACGGGGATGGGAGTGAACCTGACAGCTCATACCGACTTTGGGGCTTCCAAGCCGGGTAGCTCAACCGGATTTGATCCAGCGGTTCTAGCGACTGCCACGGCTTCGAGGGGGGACTGTTGTCTAAGTTCAGGCCGAATTTGGTGAATTTCCCGAGTCGGGAAGTGGTCCAAACGGGGATGGGAGTGAACCTGACAGCTCTTACCGACATTGAGGCTTCGGGGCCGGGTAGCTCAGTCGGATTTGACCCGGCGATTCTGCCGACTTCCACGCCTTCGAGCGGGGACTCTCCTCTAAGTTCAGGCCGAATTTGGTGAATTTCCTAAGTCGGGAAGTGGTCCAAACGGGGATGGGAGTGAACCTAACTGCTCATACCAACTTTGAGGCTTTGGGGCCGGGTAGCACAGTCGGATTTGACCCGGCGGTTCTGCCGAATGCCTGGCCTTCGAGGGGGGCCTGCCCTCTGAGTTCAGGCCGAATTTGGTGATTTTCCTAAGTCGGGAAGTGGTCCAAACGGGGATGGGAGTGAACCTGACAGCTCATACCGACTTTGGGGCTTCCAAGCCGGGTAGCTCAACCGGATTTGATCCGGCGGTTCTAGCGACTGCCACGGCTTCGAGGGGGGACTGTTGTCTAAGTTCAGGCCGAATTTGGTGAATTTCCCGAGTCGGGAAGTGGTCCAAACGGGGATGGGAGTGAACCTGACAGCTCTTACCGACATTGAGGCTTCGGGGCCGGGTAGCTCAGTCGGATTTGACCCGGCGATTCTGCCGACTTCCACGCCTTCGAGCGGGGACTCTCCTCTAAGTTCAGGCCGAATTTGGTGAATTTCCTAAGTCGGGAAGTGGTCCAAACGGGGATGGGAGTGAACCTGACAGCTCTTACCGACTTTGGGGCTTCCAAGCCGGGTAGCTCAACCGGATTTGATCCGGCGGTTCTAGCGACTGTCACGCCTTCGAGGGGGGACTGTTGTATAAGTTCAGGCCGAATTTGGTGAATTTCCCGAGTCGGGAAGTGGTCCAAACGGGGATGGGAGTGAACCTGACAGCTCTTACCGACTTTGGGGCTTCCAAGCCGGGTAGCTCAGCCGGATTTGATCCGGCGGTTCTGCCGACTGTCACGCCTTCGAGGGGGGACTGTTGTATAAGTTCAGGCCGAATTTGGTGAATTTCCCGAGTCGGGAAGTGGTCCAAACGGGGATGGGAGTGAACCTGACAGCTCTTACCGACTTTGAGGCTTCGGGGCCGGGTAGCTCAGCCGGATTTGAACCGGCGGTTCTACCGACTGTCACGCCTTCGAGGGGGGACTGTCCTCTGAGTTCAGGCCGAATTTGGTGAATTTCCCGAGTCGGGAAGTGGTCCAAACGGGGATGGGAGTGAACCTGACAGCTCATACCGACTTTGAGGCTTCCAAGCCGGGTAGCTCAGCCGGATTTGACCCGGCGATTCTGCCGACTTCCACGCCTTCGAGGGGGGACTGCCCTCTGAGTTCAGGCCGAATTTGGTGCATTTCCCGAGTCGGGAAGTGGTCTCTGTCACAACGGGGGCAAGTGTCTGAAGAGGTAAAGTGAGTAACCAGCACAGCTTAGGGAAGGGTTCCAAAGTTCTCAACAATGTGAATTCGGTTACCAGGAAAGCTTAGGAAAGCTGCCTGACTGTCCCAAACGAATGAACTGCAAAACTTAGGGAACATGCCCGAAGATGCTTAAAAGTGTGAAATCAGTAAGCAGGAAAGCATAGGAAAGTGCCTGAAAGTGCTAAATGAGTAACATGAAAAACGTAGAAAAATGCCCGAAAATGTTTAAAAGTGTGAACTCAGTAACCAGCAAAACTTAGTAAAACGTTGGAAAAGCAGAAATGAGTAACCAGAAAAACTTAGAAAAATGTTTGAAAATGAGAAATGAGTAACCAGAAAAACTTAGAAAAATGTTTGAAAATGAGAAATGAGTAACCAAGAAAACTTAGAAAAATGCCCAAAAAGAAGAAATCAGTAACCAGAAAAACTTAGAAAAATGTTTGAAAATGAGAAATGAGTAACCAGAAAAACTTAGAAAAATGTTTGAAAATGAGAAATGAGTAACCAAGAAAACTTAGAAAAATGCCCAAAAAGAAGAAATCAGTAACCAGAAAAACTTAGAAAAATGTTTGAAAATGAGAAATGAGTAACCAAGAAAACTTAGAAAAATGTTTGAAAATGAGAAATGAGTAACCAAGAAAACTTAGAAAAATGCCCAAAAAGAAGAAATCAGTAACCAGAAAAACTTAGAAAAATGTTTGAAAATGAGAAATGAGTAACCAAGAAAACTTAGAAAAATGCCCAAAAAGAAGAAATCAGTAACCAGAAAAACTTAGAAAAATGTTTGAAAATTAGAAATGAGTAACCAGAAAAACTTAGAAAAATGTTTGAAAATGAGAAATGAGTAACCAAGAAAACTTAGAAAAATGCCCAAAAAGAAGAAATCAGTAACCAGAAAAACTTAGAAAAATGTTTGAAAATGAGAAATGAGTAACCAAGAAAACTTAGAAAAATGCCCGAAAAGAAGAAATCAGTAACCAGAAAAACTTAGAAAAATTTTCGGCCAAGTGTGAAAAATATTCTAAGTGTCAGCGGAGGAAAATGCCGAAGCATCGGGAAAGATTCAAAAACTCATGCCGAACATGAGTTCCGAAGTGCCGGAGGAACTGGGCGAATTGAGCCCGGCGGTTGGCCAGATGTCGTTTTGAGTCTGCAGCCCGAAAACTTTAACTTTGTCTGCCGCGGAAGTCTGGACCGGGAAAAATCCAAACGGTTTTGCCGGGTTCGAGTTCCAGAGCGAAGCAGTCGAATTTGAAATTCAGACCCATTCAGTGCCACTTGACATTGTGACACAGTGAGGTTGGCGGGGTACCCGGAGATTTCTGGGAACACGATTTTTAGAACAAAATGGCGGCGCGGGACCACTTTGAAAGGCATCCGAAAAAACGGTTCCGCGGGCAGAGCACTTGAATGACAGGCCTGTGTGCATGCCCAAGAGCTCTCGGAAGTCTAATTTTTGACACTTTGTCAAATTTTCGACAGACTTACCCAACTCTTGCTGCCTGTTCTAAGAATCAGTCAGAGGCCTGTGCGGCGGTCTCTTGACACTTTGGAGGGCGGGCAAACCCCACGTTGACTCCGGCCGTCCCTCCAAAAGGCACTTGCTATTGGGGGAAAGGATTGCAAGTAGCCTGGTTCCCGTGGGAGCGGCCAGGAAGGGTGCAGGCTGGCCCTTGCCTGAGCATTCCCAAAACCCTCTTCCGCTGAGAGCAGACCTCGCACGCCGCACTACCGGCTCTGGGAGTGGTTGGCCGCTATTGTACATAGTCCGGTCCTTCCTCTGCCACCCGGCAAGTGCGATGGCTCTGCCGCCCTGCGGTGCTCGTCACCCAGGTTTGGGGAACACGATACTTAGAACATGTTGGCGGCTCGGGACCTGCAGGCGAAAGGGGCCCCGTGGTGCTGAGCACATCGACCTCGGGTCTCAGTGCAAGCCGGAGAGTTCGCGGAAGTCTTAAAAGATTTTGACATCTGCTCAATTCTTTGACAGGCTTGCCTGACTCTTTCCGTCCGTTCTAAGAATCAGTCGGAGGCCGGGGCGGGGACGGTCTCTTGACACACGGAGGGTTGGCTTCCCTCCTCAGGTGTTTGTGTCGAAAATGAAGGCGAGAGATGCAAGCGTCCTGGTTCCCCTGGGTGCTGCCAGCAAGGGTGCAGGCTGACCCTTGCCTGAGCACTCCCAAAAGCCTCTTAAGCTGAGAGCAGGCGCCGCACTACCGGCTCTGGGAGTCGTTGGCCGCTATTGTACATAGTCCGGTCCTTCCTCTGCCACCCGGCAAGTGCGATGGCTCTGCCTCCCTGCGGTGCTCGTCACCCAGGTTTGGGGAACACGATACTTAGAACATGTTGGCGGCTCGGGACCTGCAGGCGAAGGGGGCCCCGTGGTGCTGAGCACATCGACCTCGCGTCTCAGTGCAAGCCGGAGAGTTCGCGGAAGTCTTAACAGGCTTGCCTGACTCTTTCCGTCCGTTCTAAGAATCAGTCGGAGGCCGGGGCGGGGACGGTCTCTTGACACACGGAGGGTTGGCTTCCCTCCTCAGGCGTTTGTGTCGAAAATGAAGGCGAGAGATGCAAGCGTCCTGGTTCCCCTGGGTGCTGCCAGCAAGGGTGCAGGCTGACCCTTGCCTGAGCACTCCCAAAAGCCTCTTAGGCTGAGAGCAGGCGCCGCACTACCGGCTCTGGGAGTCGTTGGCCGCTATTGTACATAGTCCGGTCCTTCCTCTGCCACCCGGCAAGTGCGATGGCTCTGCCTCCCTGCGGTGCCCGTCACCCAGGTTTGGAGAACACGATACTTAGAACATGTTGGCGGCTCGGGACCTGCAGGCGAAAGGGGCCCCGTGGTGCTGAGCACATCGACCTCGCGTCTCAGTGCAAGCCGGAGAGTTCGCGGAAGTCTTAACAGGCTTGCCTGACTCTTTCCGTCCGTTCTAAGAATCAGTCGGAGGCCGGGGCGGGGACGGTCTCTTGACACACGGAGGGTTGGCTTCCCTCCTCAGGCGTTTGTGTCGAAAATGAAGGCGAGAGATGCAAGCGTCCTGGTTCCCCTGGGTGCTGCCAGCAAGGGTGCAGGCTGACCCTTGCCTGAGCACTCCCAGAAGCCTCTTAGGCTGAGAGCAGACGCCGCACTACCGGCTCTGGGAGTCGTTGGCCGCTATTGTACATAGTCCGGTCCTTCCTCTGCCACCCGGCAAGTGCGATGGCTCTGCCTCCCTGCGGTGCCCGTCACCCAGGTTTGGAGAACACGATACTAAGAACATGTTGGCGGCTCGGGACCTGCAGGCGAAAGGGGCCCCGTGGTGCTTAGCACATCGACCTCGCGTCTCAGTGCAAGCCGGAGAGTTCGCGGAAGTCTAAAGCTTTTGACATTCGCTCAAAGCTTTGACAGGCTTGCCCGACTCTTTCCGTCCGTTCTAAGAATCAGTCAGAGGCTGGTGGGGAGGTCTCTTGACGCAAGGGGAGGGGTGGCGTCCCTCCTCAGGCGCTTGTGTCGAAAATGAAGGCGAGAGATGCAAGCGTCCTGGTTCCCCTGGGTGCTGCCAGCAAGGGTGCAGGCTGACCCTTGCCTGAGCACTCCCAGAAGCCTCTTAGGCTGAGAGCAGACGCCGCACAACCGGCTCTGGGAGTCGTTGGCCGCTATTGTACATAGTCCGGTCCTTCCTCTGCCACCCGGCAAGTGCGATGGCTCTGCCTCCCTGCGGTGCCCGTCACCCAGGATTGGAGAACACGATACGAAGAACATGTTGGCGGCTCGGGACCTGCAGGCGAAAGGGGCCCCGTGGTGCTTAGCACATCGACCTCGCGTCTCAGTGCAAGCCGGAGAGTTCGCGGAAGTCTAAAGCTTTTGACATTCGCTCAAAGCTTTGACAGGCTTGCCCGACTCTTTCCGTCCGTTCTAAGAATCAGTCAGAGGCCGGTGGGGTGGTCTCTTGACGCAAAGGGGAGGGGTGGCGTCCCTCCTCAGGCGCTTGTGTCGAAAAATGAAGGCGAGAGACGCGAGCGGCCTGGTTGCTTTGGGTGCTGCCAGGAAGGATGTGGTCTGACCCTTGCCTGAGCACATCCAAAAGCATGTGATGTTGAGAGCAGACCTCGAGCCCCGCACAACCGGCTCTGGGAGTCGTTGGCCGCTATTGTACATAGTCCGGTCCTTCCTCTGCCACCCGGCAAGTGCGATGGCTCTGTCGCCCTGTGGTGCCCGTCACCCAGGTTTGGGGAACACGATACTAAGAACATGTTGGCGGCTCGGGACCTGCAGGCGAAAGGGGCCCCGTGGTGCTGAGCACATCGACCTCGGGTCTCAGTGCAAGCCAGAGAGTTCGCGGAAGTCTAAAGCTTTTGACATACGCTCAAATCTTTGACAGGCTTGCCCGACTCTTTCCGTCCGTTCTAAGAATCAGTCAGAGGCCGGTGGGGAGGTCTCTTGACGCAAGGGGAGGGGTGGCGTCCCTCCTCAGGCGCTTGTGTCGAAAAATGAAGGCGAGAGACACGAGCGGCCTGGTTGCTT
>NW_026867449.1:117500-123718 GCF_020745735.1 Hemiscyllium ocellatum | reverse complement strand
GGCCATACCAACTTTGAGGCTTTGGGGCCGGGTAGCACAGTCGGATTTGACCCGGCGGTTCTGCCGAATGCCTGGCCTTCGAGGGGGGCCTGCCCTCTGAGTTCAGGCCGAATTTGTTGATTTTCCTAAGTCGGGAAGTGGTCCAAACGGGGATGGGATGAACCTGACAGCTCATACCGACTTTGGGGGCTTCCAAGCCGGGTAGCTCAACAGGATTTGATCCGGCGGTTCTAGCGACTGCCACTGCTTCGAGGGGGGACTGTTGTCTAAGTTCAGGCCGAATTTTGGTGAATTTCCCGAGTCGGGAAGTGGTCCAAACGGGGATGGGAGTGAACCTGACAGCTCTTACCGACATTGAGGCTTCGGGCCGGGTAGCTCAGTCGGATTTGACCCGGCGATTCTGCCGACTTCCACGCCTTCGAGCGGGGACTCTCCTCTTAGTTCAGGCCGAATTTGGTGAATTTCCTAAGTCGGGAAGTGGTCCAAACGGGGATGGGAGTGAACCTAACTGCTCATACCGACTTTGAGGCTTCGGGGCCGGGTAGCACAGTCGGATTTGACCCGGCGGTTCTGCCGAATGCCTGGCCTTCGAGGGGGGGCTGCCCTCTGAGTTCAGGCCGAATTTGTGATTTTCCTAAGTCGGGAAGTGGTCCAAACGGGGATGGGAGTGAACCTGACAGCTCATACCGACTTTGGGGCTTCCAAGCCGGGTAGCTCAACCGGATTTGATCCGGCGGTTCTAGCGACTGCCACGGCTTCGAGGGGGACTGTTGTCTAAGTTCAGGCCGAATTTGGTGAATTTCCCGAGTCGGGAAGTGGTCCAAACGGGGATGGGAGTGAACCTGACAGCTCTTACCGACATTGAGGCTTCGGGGCCGGGTAGCTCAGTCGGATTTGACCCGGCGATTCTGCCGACTTCCACGCCTTCGAGCGGGGACTCTCCTCTAAGTTCAGGCCGAATTTGGTGAATTTCCTAAGTCGGGAAGTGGTCCAAACGGGGATGGGAGTGAACCTGACAGCTCTTACCGACTTTGGGGCTTCCAAGCCGGGTAGCTCAACCGGATTTGATCCGGCGGTTCTAGCGACTGTCACGCCTTCGAGGGGGGCTGTTGTATAAGTTCAGGCCGAATTTGGTGAATTTCCCGAGTCGGGAAGTGGTCCAAACGGGGATGGGAGTGAACCTGACAGCTCTTACCGACATTGGGGCTTCCAAGCCGGTAGCTCAACCGGATTTGATCCGGCGGTTCTGCCGACTGTCACGCCTTCGAGGGGGGACTGTTGTATAAGTTCAGGCCGAATTTGGTGAATTTCCCGAGTCGGGAAGTGGTCCAAACGGGGATGGGAGTGAACCTGACAGCTCTTACCGACTTTGAGGCTTCGGGGCCGGGTAGCTCAGCCGGATTTGATCCGGCGGTTCTGCCGACTGTCACGCCTTCGAGGGGGGACTGTCCTCTGAGTTCAGGCCGAATTTGGTGAATTTCCCGAGTCGGGAAGTGGTCCAAACGGGGATGGGAGTGAACCTGACAGCTCATACCGACTTTGAGGCTTCCAAGCCGGGTAGCTCAGCCGGATTTGACCCGGCGATTCTGCCGACTTCCACGCCTTCGAGGGGGGACTGCCCTCTGAGTTCAGGCCGAATTTGGTGCATTTCCCGAGTCGGGAAGTGGTCTCTGTCACAACGGGGGCAAGTGTCTGAAGAGGTAAAGTGAGTAACCAGCACAGCTTAGGGAAGGGTTCCAAAGTTCTCAACAATGTGAATTCGGTTACCAGGAAAGCTTAGGAAAGCTGCCTGACTGTCCCAAACGAATGAACTGCAAAACTTAGGGAACATGCCCGAAGATGCTTAAAAGTGTGAAATCAGTAAGCAGGAAAGCATAGGAAAGTGCCTGAAAGTGCTAAATGAGTAACATGAAAAACGTAGAAAAATGCCCGAAAATGTTTAAAAGTGTGAACTCAGTAACCAGCAAAACTTAGTAAAACGTTGGAAAAGCAGAAATGAGTAACCAGAAAAACTTAGAAAAATGTTTGAAAATGAGAAATGAGTAACCAGAAAAACTTAGAAAAATGTTTGAAAATGAGAAATGAGTAACCAAGAAAACTTAGAAAAATGCCCAAAAAGAAGAAATCAGTAACCAGAAAAACTTAGAAAAATGTTTGAAAATGAGAAATGAGTAACCAGAAAAACTTAGAAAAATGTTTGAAAATGAGAAATGAGTAACCAAGAAAACTTAGAAAAATGCCCAAAAAGAAGAAATCAGTAACCAGAAAAACTTAGAAAAATGTTTGAAAATGAGAAATGAGTAACCAAGAAAACTTAGAAAAATGTTTGAAAATGAGAAATGAGTAACCAAGAAAACTTAGAAAAATGCCCAAAAAGAAGAAATCAGTAACCAGAAAAACTTAGAAAAATGTTTGAAAATGAGAAATGAGTAACCAAGAAAACTTAGAAAAATGCCCAAAAAGAAGAAATCAGTAACCAGAAAAACTTAGAAAAATGTTTGAAAATGAGAAATGAGTAACCAGAAAAACTTAGAAAAATGTTTGAAAATGAGAAATGAGTAACCAAGAAAACTTAGAAAAATGCCCAAAAAGAAGAAATCAGTAACCAGAAAAACTTAGAAAAATGTTTGAAAATGAGAAATGAGTAACCAAGAAAACTTAGAAAAATGCCCGAAAAGAAGAAATCAGTAACCAGAAAAACTTAGAAAAATTTTCGGCCAAGTGTGAAAAATATTCTAAGTGTCAGCGGAGGAAAATGCCGAAGCATCGGGAAAGATTCAAAAACTCATGCCGAACATGAGTTCCGAAGTGCCGGAGGAACTGGGCGAATTGAGCCCGGCGGTTGGCCAGATGTCGTTTGAGTCTGCAGCCCGAAAACTTTAACTTTGTCTGCCGCGGAAGTCTGGACCGGGAAAAATCCAAACGGTTTTGCCGGGTTCGAGTTCCAGAGCGAAGCAGTCGAATTTGAAATTCAGACCCATTCAGTGCCACTTGACATTGTGACACAGTGAGGTTGGCGGGGTACCCGGAGATTTCTGGGAACACGATTTTTAGAACAAAATGGCGGCGCGGGACCACTTTGAAAGGCATCCGAAAAACGGTTCCGCGGGCAGAGCACTTGAATGACAGGCCTGTGTGCATGCCCAAGAGCTCTCGGAAGTCTAATTTTTGACACTTTGTCAAATTTTCGACAGACTTACCCAACTCTTGCTGCCTGTTCTAAGAATCAGTCAGAGGCCTGTGCGGCGGTCTCTTGACACTTTGGAGGGCGGGCAAACCCCACGTTGACTCCGGCCGTCCCTCCAAAAGGCACTTGCTATTGGGGGAAAGGATTGCAAGTAGCCTGGTTCCCGTGGGAGCGGCCAGGAAGGGTGCAGGCTGGCCCTTGCCTGAGCATTCCCAAAACCCTCTTCCGCTGAGAGCAGACCTCGCACGCCGCACTACCGGCTCTGGGAGTGGTGGCCGCTATTGTACATAGTCCGGTCCTTCCTCTGCCACCCGGCAAGTGCGATGGCTCTGCCGCCCTGCGGTGCTCGTCACCCAGGTTTGGGGAACACGATACTTAGAACATGTTGGCGGCTCGGGACCTGCAGGCGAAAGGGGCCCCGTGGTGCTGAGCACATCGACCTCGGGTCTCAGTGCAAGCCGGAGAGTTCGCGGAAGTCTTAAAAGATTTTGACATCTGCTCAAATCTTTGACAGGCTTGCCTGACTCTTTCCGTCCGTTCTAAGAATCAGTCGGAGGCCGGGGCGGGACGGTCTCTTGACACACGGAGGGTTGGCTTCCCTCCTCAGGTGTTTGTGTCGAAAATGAAGGCGAGAGATGCAAGCGTCCTGGTTCCCCTGGGTGCTGCCAGCAAGGGTGCAGGCTGACCCTTGCCTGAGCACTCCCAAAAGCCTCTTAAGCTGAGAGCAGGCGCCGCACTACCGGCTCTGGGAGTCGTTGGCCGCTATTGTACATAGTCCGGTCCTTCCTCTGCCACCCGGCAAGTGCGATGGCTCTGCCTCCCTGCGGTGCTCGTCACCCAGGTTTGGGGAACACGATACTTAGAACATGTTGGCGGCTCGGGACCTGCAGGCGAAGGGGGCCCCGTGGTGCTGAGCACATCGACCTCGCGTCTCAGTGCAAGCCGGAGAGTTCGCGGAAGTCTTAACAGGCTTGCCTGACTCTTTCCGTCCGTTCTAAGAATCAGTCGGAGGCCGGGGCGGGGACGGTCTCTTGACACACGGAGGGTTGGCTTCCCTCCTCAGGCGTTTGTGTCGAAAATGAAGGCGAGAGATGCAAGCGTCCTGGTTCCCCTGGGTGCTGCCAGCAAGGGTGCAGGCTGACCCTTGCCTGAGCACTCCCAAAAGCCTCTTAGGCTGAGAGCAGGCGCCGCACTACCGGCTCTGGGAGTCGTTGGCCGCTATTGTACATAGTCCGGTCCTTCCTCTGCCACCCGGCAAGTGCGATGGCTCTGCCTCCCTGCGGTGCCCGTCACCCAGGTTTGGAGAACACGATACTTAGAACATGTTGGCGGCTCGGGACCTGCAGGCGAAAGGGGCCCCGTGGTGCTGAGCACATCGACCTCGCGTCTCAGTGCAAGCCGGAGAGTTCGCGGAAGTCTTAACAGGCTTGCCTGACTCTTTCCGTCCGTTCTAAGAATCAGTCGGAGGCCGGGGCGGGGACGGTCTCTTGACACACGGAGGGTTGGCTTCCCTCCTCAGGCGTTTGTGTCGAAAATGAAGGCGAGAGATGCAAGCGTCCTGGTTCCCCTGGGTGCTGCCAGCAAGGGTGCAGGCTGACCCTTGCCTGAGCACTCCCAGAAGCCTCTTAGGCTGAGAGCAGACGCCGCACTACCGGCTCTGGGAGTCGTTGGCCGCTATTGTACATAGTCCGGTCCTTCCTCTGCCACCCGGCAAGTGCGATGGCTCTGCCTCCCTGCGGTGCCCGTCACCCAGGTTTGGAGAACACGATACTAAGAACATGTTGGCGGCTCGGGACCTGCAGGCGAAAGGGGCCCCGTGGTGCTTAGCACATCGACCTCGCGTCTCAGTGCAAGCCGGAGAGTTCGCGGAAGTCTAAAGCTTTTGACATTCGCTCAAAGCTTTGACAGGCTTGCCCGACTCTTTCCGTCCGTTCTAAGAATCAGTCAGAGGCTGGTGGGGAGGTCTCTTGACGCAAGGGGAGGGGTGGCGTCCCTCCTCAGGCGCTTGTGTCGAAAATGAAGGCGAGAGATGCAAGCGTCCTGGTTCCCCTGGGTGCTGCCAGCAAGGGTGCAGGCTGACCCTTGCCTGAGCACTCCCAGAAGCCTCTTAGGCTGAGAGCAGACGCCGCACAACCGGCTCTGGGAGTCGTTGGCCGCTATTGTACATAGTCCGGTCCTTCCTCTGCCACCCGGCAAGTGCGATGGCTCTGCCTCCCTGCGGTGCCCGTCACCCAGGATTGGAGAACACGATACTAAGAACATGTTGGCGGCTCGGGACCTGCAGGCGAAAGGGGCCCCGTGGTGCTTAGCACATCGACCTCGCGTCTCAGTGCAAGCCGGAGAGTTCGCGGAAGTCTAAAGCTTTTGACATTCGCTCAAAGCTTTGACAGGCTTGCCCGACTCTTTCCGTCCGTTCTAAGAATCAGTCAGAGGCCGGTGGGGAGGTCTCTTGACGCAAAGGGGAGGGGTGGCGTCCCTCCTCAGGCGCTTGTGTCGAAAAATGAAGGCGAGAGACGCGAGCGGCCTGGTTGCTTTGGGTGCTGCCAGGAAGGATGTGGTCTGACCCTTGCCTGAGCACATCCAAAAGCATGTGATGTTGAGAGCAGACCTCGAGCCCCGCACAACCGGCTCTGGGAGTCGTTGGCCGCTATTGTACATAGTCCGGTCCTTCCTCTGCCACCCGGCAAGTGCGATGGCTCTGTCGCCCTGTGGTGCCCGTCACCCAGGTTTGGGGAACACGATACTAAGAACATGTTGGCGGCTCGGGACCTGCAGGCGAAAGGGGCCCCGTGGTGCTGAGCACATCGACCTCGGGTCTCAGTGCAAGCCAGAGAGTTCGCGGAAGTCTAAAGCTTTTGACATACGCTCAAATCTTTGACAGGCTTGCCCGACTCTTTCCGTCCGTTCTAAGAATCAGTCAGAGGCCGGTGGGGAGGTCTCTTGACGCAAGGGGAGGGGTGGCGTCCCTCCTCAGGCGCTTGTGTCGAAAAATGAAGGCGAGAGACACGAGCGGCCTGGTTGCTTTGGGTGC
>NW_026867449.1:100000-105000 GCF_020745735.1 Hemiscyllium ocellatum | reverse complement strand
GGATTTGATCCAGCGGTTCTAGCGACTGCCACGGCTTCGAGGGGGGACTGTTGTCTAAGTTCAGGCCGAATTTGGTGAATTTCCCGAGTCGGGAAGTGGTCCAAACGGGGATGGGAGTGAACCTGACAGCTCTTACCGACATTGAGGCTTCGGGGCCGGGTTAGCTCAGTCGGATTTGACCCGGCGATTCTGCCGACTTCCACGCCTTCGAGCGGGGACTCTCCTCTAAGTTCAGGCCGAATTTGGTGAATTTCCTAAGTCGGGAAGTGGTCCAAACGGGGATGGGAGTGAACCTAACTGCTCATACCAACTTTGAGGCTTTGGGGCCGGGTAGCACAGTCGGATTTGACCCGGCGGTTCTGCCGAATGCCTGGCCTTCGAGGGGGGCCTGCCCTCTGAGTTCAGGCCGAATTTGGTGATTTTCCTAAGTCGGGAAGTGGTCCAAACGGGGATGGGAGTGAACCTGACAGCTCATACCGACTTTGGGGCTTCCAAGCCGGGTAGCTCAACCGGATTTGATCCGGCGGTTCTAGCGACTGCCACGGCTTCGAGGGGGGACTGTTGTCTAAGTTCAGGCCGAATTTGGTGAATTTCCCGAGTCGGGAAGTGGTCCAAACGGGGATGGGAGTGAACCTGACAGCTCTTACCGACATTGAGGCTTCGGGGCCGGGTAGCTCAGTCGGATTTGACCCGGCGATTCTGCCGACTTCCACGCCTTCGAGCGGGGACTCTCCTCTAAGTTCAGGCCGAATTTGGTGAATTTCCTAAGTCGGGAAGTGGTCCAAACGGGGATGGGAGTGAACCTAACTGCTCATACCAACTTTGAGGCTTTGGGGCCGGGTAGCACAGTCGGATTTGACCCGGCGGTTCTGCCGAATGCCTGGCCTTCGAGGGGGGCCTGCCCTCTGAGTTCAGGCCGAATTTGGTGATTTTCCTAAGTCGGGAAGTGGTCCAAACGGGGATGGGAGTGAACCTGACAGCTCATACCGACTTTGGGGCTTCCAAGCCGGGTAGCTCAACCGGATTTGATCCGGCGGTTCTAGCGACTGCCACGGCTTCGAGGGGGGACTGTTGTCTAAGTTCAGGCCGAATTTGGTGAATTTCCCGAGTCGGGAAGTGGTCCAAACGGGGATGGGAGTGAACCTGACAGCTCTTACCGACATTGAGGCTTCGGGGCCGGGTAGCTCAGTCGGATTTGACCCGGCGATTCTGCCGACTTCCACGCCTTCGAGCGGGGACTCTCCTCTAAGTTCAGGCCGAATTTGGTGAATTTCCTAAGTCGGGAAGTGGTCCAAACGGGGATGGGAGTGAACCTGACAGCTCTTACCGACTTTGGGGCTTCCAAGCCGGGTAGCTCAACCGGATTTGATCCGGCGGTTCTAGCGACTGTCACGCCTTCGAGGGGGGACTGTTGTATAAGTTCAGGCCGAATTTGGTGAATTTCCCGAGTCGGGAAGTGGTCCAAACGGGGATGGGAGTGAACCTGACAGCTCTTACCGACTTTGGGGCTTCCAAGCCGGGTAGCTCAACCGGATTTGATCCGGCGGTTCTGCCGACTGTCACGCCTTCGAGGGGGGACTGTTGTATAAGTTCAGGCCGAATTTGGTGAATTTCCCGAGTCGGGAAGTGGTCCAAACGGGGATGGGAGTGAACCTGACAGCTCTTACCGACTTTGAGGCTTCGGGGCCGGGTAGCTCAGCCGGATTTGATCCGGCGGTTCTGCCGACTGTCACGCCTTCGAGGGGGGGACTGTCCTCTGAGTTCAGGCCGAATTTGGTGAATTTCCCGAGTCGGGAAGTGGTCCAAACGGGGATGGGAGTGAACCTGACAGCTCATACCGACTTTGAGGCTTCCAAGCCGGGTAGCTCAGCCGGATTTGACCCGGCGATTCTGCCGACTTCCACGCCTTCGAGGGGGGACTGCCCTCTGAGTTCAGGCCGAATTTGGTGCATTTCCCGAGTCGGGAAGTGGTCTCTGTCACAACGGGGGCAAGTGTCTGAAGAGGTAAAGTGAGTAACCAGCACAGCTTAGGGAAGGGTTCCAAAGTTCTCAACAATGTGAATTCGGTTACCAGGAAAGCTTAGGAAAGCTGCCTGACTGTCCCAAACGAATGAACTGCAAAACTTAGGGAACATGCCCGAAGATGCTTAAAAGTGTGAAATCAGTAAGCAGGAAAGCATAGGAAAGTGCCTGAAAGTGCTAAATGAGTAACATGAAAAACGTAGAAAAATGCCCGAAAATGTTTAAAAGTGTGAACTCAGTAACCAGCAAAACTTAGTAAAACGTTGGAAAAGCAGAAATGAGTAACCAGAAAAACTTAGAAAAATGTTTGAAAATGAGAAATGAGTAACCAGAAAAACTTAGAAAAATGTTTGAAAATGAGAAATGAGTAACCAAGAAAACTTAGAAAAATGCCCAAAAAGAAGAAATCAGTAACCAGAAAAACTTAGAAAAATGTTTGAAAATGAGAAATGAGTAACCAGAAAAACTTAGAAAAATGTTTGAAAATGAGAAATGAGTAACCAAGAAAACTTAGAAAAATGCCCAAAAAGAAGAAATCAGTAACCAGAAAAACTTAGAAAAATGTTTGAAAATGAGAAATGAGTAACCAAGAAAACTTAGAAAAATGTTTGAAAATGAGAAATGAGTAACCAAGAAAACTTAGAAAAATGCCCAAAAAGAAGAAATCAGTAACCAGAAAAACTTAGAAAAATGTTTGAAAATGAGAAATGAGTAACCAAGAAAACTTAGAAAAATGCCCAAAAAGAAGAAATCAGTAACCAGAAAAACTTAGAAAAATGTTTGAAAATGAGAAATGAGTAACCAGAAAAACTTAGAAAAATGTTTGAAAATGAGAAATGAGTAACCAAGAAAACTTAGAAAAATGCCCAAAAAGAAGAAATCAGTAACCAGAAAAACTTAGAAAAATGTTTGAAAATGAGAAATGAGTAACCAAGAAAACTTAGAAAAATGCCCGAAAAGAAGAAATCAGTAACCAGAAAAACTTAGAAAAATTTTCGGCCAAGTGTGAAAAATATTCTAAGTGTCAGCGGAGGAAAATGCCGAAGCATCGGGAAAGATTCAAAAACTCATGCCGAACATGAGTTCCGAAGTGCCGGAGGAACTGGGCGAATTGAGCCCGGCGGTTGGCCAGATGTCGTTTTGAGTCTGCAGCCCGAAACTTTAACTTTGTCTGCCGCGGAAGTCTGGACCGGGAAAAATCCAAACGGTTTTGCCGGGTTCGAGTTCCAGAGCGAAGCAGTCGAATTTGAAATTCAGACCCATTCAGTGCCACTTGACATTGTGACACAGTGAGGTTGGCGGGGTACCCGGAGATTTCTGGGAACACGATTTTTAGAACAAAATGGCGGCGCGGGACCACTTTGAAAGGCATCCGAAAAACGGTTCCGCGGGCAGAGCACTTGAATGACAGGCCTGTGTGCATGCCCAAGAGCTCTCGGAAGTCTAATTTTTGACACTTTGTCAAATTTTCGACAGACTTACCCAACTCTTGCTGCCTGTTCTAAGAATCAGTCAGAGGCCTGTGCGGCGGTCTCTTGACACTTTGGAGGGCGGGCAAACCCCACGTTGACTCCGGCCGTCCCTCCAAAAGGCACTTGCTATTGGGGGAAAGGATTGCAAGTAGCCTGGTTCCCGTGGGAGCGGCCAGGAAGGGTGCAGGCTGGCCCTTGCCTGAGCATACCCAAAACCCTCTTCCGCTGAGAGCAGACCTCGCACGCCGCACTACCGGCTCTGGGAGTGGTTGGCCGCTATTGTACATAGTCCGGTCCTTCCTCTGCCACCCGGCAAGTGCGATGGCTCTGCCGCCCTGCGGTGCTCGTCACCCAGGTTTGGGGAACACGATACTTAGAACATGTTGGCGGCTCGGGACCTGCAGGCGAAAGGGGCCCCGTGGTGCTGAGCACATCGACCTCGGGTCTCAGTGCAAGCCGGAGAGTTCGCGGAAGTCTTAAAAGATTTTGACATCTGCTCAATTCTTTGACAGGCTTGCCTGACTCTTTCCGTCCGTTCTAAGAATCAGTCGGAGGCCGGGGCGGGGACGGTCTCTTGACACACGGAGGGTTGGCTTCCCTCCTCAGGTGTTTGTGTCGAAAATGAAGGCGAGAGATGCAAGCGTCCTGGTTCCCCTGGGTGCTGCCAGCAAGGGTGCAGGCTGACCCTTGCCTGAGCACTCCCAAAAGCCTCTTAAGCTGAGAGCAGGCGCCGCACTACCGGCTCTGGGAGTCGTTGGCCGCTATTGTACATAGTCCGGTCCTTCCTCTGCCACCCGGCAAGTGCGATGGCTCTGCCTCCCTGCGGTGCTCGTCACCCAGGTTTGGGGAACACGATACTTAGAACATGTTGGCGGCTCGGGACCTGCAGGCGAAGGGGGCCCCGTGGTGCTGAGCACATCGACCTCGCGTCTCAGTGCAAGCCGGAGAGTTCGCGGAAGTCTTAACAGGCTTGCCTGACTCTTTCCGTCCGTTCTAAGAATCAGTCGGAGGCCGGGGCGGGGACGGTCTCTTGACACACGGAGGGTTGGCTTCCCTCCTCAGGCGTTTGTGTCGAAAATGAAGGCGAGAGATGCAAGCGTCCTGGTTCCCCTGGGTGCTGCCAGCAAGGGTGCAGGCTGACCCTTGCCTGAGCACTCCCAAAAGCCTCTTAGGCTGAGAGCAGGCGCCGCACTACCGGCTCTGGGAGTCGTTGGCCGCTATTGTACATAGTCCGGTCCTTCCTCTGCCACCCGGCAAGTGCGATGGCTCTGCCTCCCTGCGGTGCCCGTCACCCAGGTTTGGAGAACACGATACTTAGAACATGTTGGCGGCTCGGGACCTGCAGGCGAAAGGGGCCCCGTGGTGCTGAGCACATCGACCTCGCGTCTCAGTGCAAGCCGGAGAGTTCGCGGAAGTCTTAACAGGCTTGCCTGACTCTTTCCGTCCGTTCTAAGAATCAGTCGGAGGCCGGGGCGGGGACGGTCTCTTGACACACGGAGGGTTGGC
>NW_026867449.1:77500-87500 GCF_020745735.1 Hemiscyllium ocellatum | reverse complement strand
TCAGTAACCGCTGACACTTAGAATATTTTTGAAGCAGTACAAATCAGTAACCAGCGACACTTAGAATATTTTTGGAGCAGTACAAATCAGTAACCACTGACACTTAGAATATTTTTGAAGCAGTACAAATCAGTAACCGGCGACACTTAGAATATTTTTGAAGCAGTACAAATCAGTAACCACTGACACTTAGAATATTTTTGAAGCAGTACAAATCAGTAACCGGCGACACTTAGAATATTTTTGAAGCAGTACAAATCAGTAACCACTGACACTTAGAATATTTTTGAAGCAGTACAAATCAGTAACCGCTGACACTTAGAATATTTTTGAAGCAGTACAAATCAGTAACCAGCGACACTTAGAATATTTTTGGAGCAGTACAAATCAGTAACCAGCCCCACTTAGAATATTTTTGAGTCAGTACAAATCAGTAACCAGCGACACTTAGAATATTTTTGAAGCAGTACAAATCAGTAACCACTGACACTTAGAATATTTTTGAAGCAGTACAAATCAGTAACCAGCGACACTTAGAATATTTTTGAAGCAGTACAAATCAGTAACCAGCGACACTTAGAATATTTTTGGAGCAGTACAAATCAGTAACCAGCGACACTTAGAATATTTTTGAAGCAGTACAAATCAGTAACCAGCGACACTTAGAATATTTTTGGAGCAGTACAAATCAGTAACCAGCGACACTTAGAATATTTTTGAAGCAGTACAAATCAGTAACCACTGACACTTAGAATATTTTTGAAGCAGTACAAATCAGTAACCAGCGACACTTAGAATATTGTTGAAGCAGTACAAATCAGTAACCACTGACACTTAGAATATTTTTGAATCAGTACAAATCAGTAACCAGCGACACTTAGAATATTTTTGAAGCAGTACAAATCAGTAACCACTGACACTTAGAATATTTTTGAAGCAGTACAAATCAGTAACCGCTGACACTTAGAATATTTTTGAAGCAGTACAAATCAGTAACCAGCGACACTTAGAATATTTTTGGAGCAGTACAAATCAGTAACCAGCCCCACTTAGAATATTTTTGAGTCAGTACAAATCAGTAACCAGCGACACTTAGAATATTTTTGAAGCAGTACAAATCAGTAACCACTGACACTTAGAATATTTTTGAAGCAGTACAAATCAGTAACCAGCGACACTTAGAATATTTTTGAAGCAGTACAAATCAGTAACCAGCGACACTTAGAATATTTTTGGAGCAGTACAAATCAGTAACCAGCGACACTTAGAATATTTTTGAAGCAGTACAAATCAGTAACCAGCGACACTTAGAATATTTTTGGAGCAGTACAAATCAGTAACCAGCGACACTTAGAATATTTTTGAAGCAGTACAAATCAGTAACCACTGACACTTAGAATATTTTTGAAGCAGTACAAATCAGTAACCAGCGACACTTAGAATATTGTTGAAGCAGTACAAATCAGTAACCACTGACACTTAGAATATTTTTGAATCAGTACAAATCAGTAACCAGCGACACTTAGAATATTTTTGAAGCAGTACAAATCAGTAACCACTGACACTTAGAATATTTTTGAAGCAGTACAAATCAGTAACCAGCGACACTTAGAATATTTTTGAAGCAGTACAAATCAGTAACCAGCGACACTTAGAATATTTTTGTAGCAGTACAAATCAGTAACCAGCGACACTTAGAATATTTTTGAAGCAGTACAAATCAGTAACCACTGACACTTAGAATATTTTTGAAGCAGTACAAATCAGTAACCAGCGACACTTAGAATATTTTTGAAGCAGTACAAATCAGTAACCACTGACACTTAGAATATTTTTGAAGCAGTACAAATCAGTAACCGCTGACACTTAGAATATTTTTGAAGCAGTACAAATCAGTAACCAGCGACACTTAGAATATTTTTGGAGCAGTACAAATCAGTAACCACTGACACTTAGAATATTTTTGAAGCAGTACAAATCAGTAACCGGCGACACTTAGAATATTTTTGAAGCAGTACAAATCAGTAACCACTGACACTTAGAATATTTTTGAAGCAGTACAAATCAGTAACCGGCGACACTTAGAATATTTTTGAAGCAGTACAAATCAGTAACCACTGACACTTAGAATATTTTTGAAGCAGTACAAATCAGTAACCGCTGACACTTAGAATATTTTTGAAGCAGTACAAATCAGTAACCAGCGACACTTAGAATATTTTTGGAGCAGTACAAATCAGTAACCAGCCCCACTTAGAATATTTTTGAGTCAGTACAAATCAGTAACCAGCGACACTTAGAATATTTTTGAAGCAGTACAAATCAGTAACCACTGACACTTAGAATATTTTTGAAGCAGTACAAATCAGTAACCAGCGACACTTAGAATATTTTTGAAGCAGTACAAATCAGTAACCAGCGACACTTAGAATATTTTTGGAGCAGTACAAATCAGTAACCAGCGACACTTAGAATATTTTTGAAGCAGTACAAATCAGTAACCAGCGACACTTAGAATATTTTTGGAGCAGTACAAATCAGTAACCAGCGACACTTAGAATATTTTTGAAGCAGTACAAATCAGTAACCACTGACACTTAGAATATTTTTGAAGCAGTACAAATCAGTAACCAGCGACACTTAGAATATTTTTGAAGCAGTACAAATCAGTAACCACTGACACTTAGAATATTTTTGAAGCAGTACAAATCAGTAACCAGCGACACTTAGAATATTTTTGGAGCAGTACAAATCAGTAACCACTGACACTTAGAATATTTTTGAAGCAGTACAAATCAGTAACCAGCGACACTTAGAATATTTTTGAAGCAGTACAAATCAGTAACCACTGACACTTAGAATATTTTTGAAGCAGTACAAATCAGTAACCGCTGACACTTAGAATATTTTTGAAGCAGTACAAATCAGTAACCAGCGACACTTAGAATATTTTTGGAGCAGTACAAATCAGTAACCACTGACACTTAGAATATTTTTGAAGCAGTACAAATCAGTAACCAGCGACACTTAGAATATTTTTGGAGCAGTACAAATCAGTAACCACTGACACTTAGAATATTTTTGAAGCAGTACAAATCAGTAACCAGCGACACTTAGAATATTTTTGAAGCAGTACAAATCAGTAACCACTGACACTTAGAATATTTTTGAAGCAGTACAAATCAGTAACCAGCGACACTTAGAATATTTTTGAAGCAGTACAAATCAGTAACCACTGACACTTAGAATATTTTTGAAGCAGTACAAATCAGTAACCAGCGACACTTAGAATATTTTTGAAGCAGTACAAATCAGTAACCAGCGACACTTAGAATATTTTTGGAGCAGTACAAATCAGTAACCAGCGACACTTAGAATATTTTTGACGCAGTACAAATCAGTAACCACTGACACTTAGAATATTTTTGAAGCAGTACAAATCAGTAACCAGCGACACTTAGAATATTTTTGAAGCAGTACAAATCAGTAACCGCTGACACTTAGAATATTTTTGAAGCAGTACAAATCAGTAACCAGCGACACTTAGAATATTTTTGGAGCATTACAAATCAGTAACCAGCGACACTTAGAATATTTTTGGAGCAGTACAAATCAGTAACCACTGACACTTAGAATATTTTTGAGTCAGTACAAATCAGTAACCAGCGACACTTAGAATATTTTTCAGTCAGTACAAATCAGTAACCAGCGACACTTAGAATATTTTTGAGTCAGTACAAATCAGTAACCAGTGACACTTAGAATATTTTTGGAGCAGTACAAATCAGTAACCAGCGACACTTAGAATATTTTTGAAGCAGTACAAATCAGTAACCAAGTGCATTTTTGAATTGGTTACTGATTTCTCCGTTGAAGTTGGGGCTGCGGTTGGCTTCAGTTAGTGGTGGGGGCTTAATTTTCGCCGAGGGGAGCGTGTCCCGGTAGTGTCTCCGAGGAAGTGGTACCTATTGAAGGGGGTGTTTCTGAATTTGGGCCCTTTTTGAGTGGCATTGCCGGATGGGTTTTGTGTTGAAGGCTTCCAAATCGGGTAGCTCAGCCGGATTTGACCCGGCGGTTCTACCGACTGTCACGCCTTCGAGGGGGGACTGTTGTCTAAGTTCAGGCCGGATTTGGTGAATTTCCTAAGTCGGGAAGTGGTCCCAACGGGTTTGGGAGTGAACCTAACTGCTCATACCAACTTTGAGGCTTTGGGGCCGGGTAGCACAGTCGGATTTGACCCGGCGGTTCTGCCGAATGCCTGGCCTTCGAGGGGGGCCTGCCCTCTGAGTTCAGGCCGAATTTGGTGATTTTCCTAAGTCGGGAAGTGGTCCAAACGGGGATGGGAGTGAACCTGACAGCTCATACCGACTTTGGGGCTTCCAAGCCGGGTAGCTCAACCGGATTTGATCCAGCGGTTCTAGCGACTGCCACGGCTTCGAGGGGGACTGTTGTCTAAGTTCAGGCCGAATTTGGTGAATTTCCCGAGTCGGGAAGTGGTCCAAACGGGGATGGGAGTGAACCTGACAGCTCTTACCGACATTGAGGCTTCGGGGCCGGGTAGCTCAGTCGGATTTGACCCGGCGATTCTGCCGACTTCCACGCCTTCGAGCGGGGACTCTCCTCTAAGTTCAGGCCGAATTTGGTGAATTTCCTAAGTCGGGAAGTGGTCCAAACGGGGATGGGAGTGAACCTAACTGCTCATACCAACTTTGAGGCTTTGGGGCCGGGTAGCACAGTCGGATTTGACCCGGCGGTTCTGCCGAATGCCTGGCCTTCGAGGGGGGCCTGCCCTCTGAGTTCAGGCCGAATTTGGTGATTTTCCTAAGTCGGGAAGTGGTCCAAACGGGGATGGGAGTGAACCTGACAGCTCATACCGACTTTGGGGCTTCCAAGCCGGGTAGCTCAACCGGATTTGATCCGGCGGTTCTAGCGACTGCCACGGCTTCGAGGGGGGACTGTTGTCTAAGTTCAGGCCGAATTTGGTGAATTTCCCGAGTCGGGAAGTGGTCCAAACGGGGATGGGAGTGAACCTGACAGCTCTTACCGACATTGAGGCTTCGGGGCCGGGTAGCTCAGTCGGATTTGACCCGGCGATTCTGCCGACTTCCACGCCTTCGAGCGGGGACTCTCCTCTAAGTTCAGGCCGAATTTGGTGAATTTCCTAAGTCGGGAAGTGGTCCAAACGGGGATGGGAGTGAACCTAACTGCTCATACCAACTTTGAGGCTTTGGGGCCGGGTAGCACAGTCGGATTTGACCCGGCGGTTCTGCCGAATGCCTGGCCTTCGAGGGGGGCCTGCCCTCTGAGTTCAGGCCGAATTTGGTGATTTTCCTAAGTCGGGGAAGTGGTCCAAACGGGGATGGGAGTGAACCTGACAGCTCATACCGACTTTGGGGCTTCCAAGCCGGGTAGCTCAACCGGATTTGATCCGGCGGTTCTAGCGACTGCCACGGCTTCGAGGGGGGACTGTTGTCTAAGTTCAGGCCGAATTTGGTGAATTTCCCGAGTCGGGAAGTGGTCCAAACGGGGATGGGAGTGAACCTGACAGCTCTTACCGACATTGAGGCTTCGGGGCCGGGTAGCTCAGTCGGATTTGACCCGGCGATTCTGCCGACTTCCACGCCTTCGAGCGGGGACTCTCCTCTAAGTTCAGGCCGAATTTGGTGAATTTCCTAAGTCGGGAAGTGGTCCAAACGGGGATGGGAGTGAACCTGACAGCTCTTACCGACTTTGGGGCTTCCAAGCCGGGTAGCTCAACCGGATTTGATCCGGCGGTTCTAGCGACTGTCACGCCTTCGAGGGGGGGACTGTTGTATAAGTTCAGGCCGAATTTGGTGAATTTCCCGAGTCGGGAAGTGGTCCAAACGGGGATGGGAGTGAACCTGACAGCTCTTACCGACTTTGGGGCTTCCAAGCCGGGTAGCTCAACCGGATTTGATCCGGCGGTTCTGCCGACTGTCACGCCTTCGAGGGGGGGACTGTTGTATAAGTTCAGGCCGAATTTGGTGAATTTCCCGAGTCGGGAAGTGGTCCAAACGGGGATGGGAGTGAACCTGACAGCTCTTACCGACTTTGAGGCTTCGGGGCCGGGTAGCTCAGCCGGATTTGATCCGGCGGTTCTGCCGACTGTCACGCCTTCGAGGGGGGACTGTCCTCTGAGTTCAGGCCGAATTTGGTGAATTTCCCGAGTCGGGAAGTGGTCCAAACGGGGATGGGAGTGAACCTGACAGCTCATACCGACTTTGAGGCTTCCAAGCCGGGTAGCTCAGCCGGATTTGACCCGGCGATTCTGCCGACTTCCACGCCTTCGAGGGGGGACTGCCCTCTGAGTTCAGGCCGAATTTGGTGCATTTCCCGAGTCGGGAAGTGGTCTCTGTCACAACGGGGGCAAGTGTCTGAAGAGGTAAAGTGAGTAACCAGCACAGCTTAGGGAAGGGTTCCAAAGTTCTCAACAATGTGAATTCGGTTACCAGGAAAGCTTAGGAAAGCTGCCTGACTGTCCCAAACGAATGAACTGCAAAACTTAGGGAACATGCCCGAAGATGCTTAAAAGTGTGAAATCAGTAAGCAGGAAAGCATAGGAAAGTGCCTGAAAGTGCTAAATGAGTAACATGAAAAACGTAGAAAAATGCCCGAAAATGTTTAAAAGTGTGAACTCAGTAACCAGCAAAACTTAGTAAAACGTTGGAAAAGCAGAAATGAGTAACCAGAAAAACTTAGAAAAATGTTTGAAAATGAGAAATGAGTAACCAGAAAAACTTAGAAAAATGTTTGAAAATGAGAAATGAGTAACCAAGAAAACTTAGAAAAATGCCCAAAAAGAAGAAATCAGTAACCAGAAAAACTTAGAAAAATGTTTGAAAATGAGAAATGAGTAACCAGAAAAACTTAGAAAAATGTTTGAAAATGAGAAATGAGTAACCAAGAAAACTTAGAAAAATGCCCAAAAAGAAGAAATCAGTAACCAGAAAAACTTAGAAAAATGTTTGAAAATGAGAAATGAGTAACCAAGAAAACTTAGAAAAATGTTTGAAAATGAGAAATGAGTAACCAAGAAAACTTAGAAAAATGCCCAAAAAGAAGAAATCAGTAACCAGAAAAACTTAGAAAAATGTTTGAAAATGAGAAATGAGTAACCAAGAAAACTTAGAAAAATGCCCAAAAAGAAGAAATCAGTAACCAGAAAAACTTAGAAAAATGTTTGAAAATGAGAAATGAGTAACCAGAAAAACTTAGAAAAATGTTTGAAAATGAGAAATGAGTAACCAAGAAAACTTAGAAAAATGCCCAAAAAGAAGAAATCAGTAACCAGAAAAACTTAGAAAAATGTTTGAAAATGAGAAATGAGTAACCAAGAAAACTTAGAAAAATGCCCGAAAAGAAGAAATCAGTAACCAGAAAAACTTAGAAAAATTTTCGGCCAAGTGTGAAAAATATTCTAAGTGTCAGCGGAGGAAAATGCCGAAGCATCGGGAAAGATTCAAAAACTCATGCCGAACATGAGTTCCGAAGTGCCGGAGGAACTGGGCGAATTGAGCCCGGCGGTTGGCCAGATGTCGTTTTGAGTCTGCAGCCCGAAAACTTTAACTTTGTCTGCCGCGGAAGTCTGGACCGGGAAAAATCCAAACGGTTTTGCCGGGTTCGAGTTCCAGAGCGAAGCAGTCGAATTTGAAATTCAGACCCATTCAGTGCCACTTGACATTGTGACACAGTGAGGTTGGCGGGGTACCCGGAGATTTCTGGGAACACGATTTTTAGAACAAAATGGCGGCGCGGGACCACTTTGAAAGGCATCCGAAAAACGGTTCCGCGGGCAGAGCACTTGAATGACAGGCCTGTGTGCATGCCCAAGAGCTCTCGGAAGTCTAATTTTTGACACTTTGTCAAATTTTCGACAGACTTACCCAACTCTTGCTGCCTGTTCTAAGAATCAGTCAGAGGCCTGTGCGGCGGTCTCTTGACACTTTGGAGGGCGGGGCAAACCCCACGTTGACTCCGGCCGTCCCTCCAAAAGGCACTTGCTATTGGGGGAAAGGATTGCAAGTAGCCTGGTTCCCGTGGGAGCGGCCAGGAAGGGTGCAGGCTGGCCCTTGCCTGAGCATTCCCAAAACCCTCTTCCGCTGAGAGCAGACCTCGCACGCCGCACTACCGGCTCTGGGAGTGGTTGGCCGCTATTGTACATAGTCCGGTCCTTCCTCTGCCACCCGGCAAGTGCGATGGCTCTGCCGCCCTGCGGTGCTCGTCACCCAGGTTTGGGAACACGATACTTAGAACATGTTGGCGGCTCGGGACCTGCAGGCGAAAGGGGCCCCGTGGTGCTGAGCACATCGACCTCGGGTCTCAGTGCAAGCCGGAGAGTTCGCGGAAGTCTTAAAAGATTTTGACATCTGCTCAATTCTTTGACAGGCTTGCCTGACTCTTTCCGTCCGTTCTAAGAATCAGTCGGAGGCCGGGGCGGGGACGGTCTCTTGACACACGGAGGGTTGGCTTCCCTCCTCAGGTGTTTGTGTCGAAAATGAAGGCGAGAGATGCAAGCGTCCTGGTTCCCCTGGGTGCTGCCAGCAAGGGTGCAGGCTGACCCTTGCCTGAGCACTCCCAAAAGCCTCTTAAGCTGAGAGCAGGCGCCGCACTACCGGCTCTGGGAGTCGTTGGCCGCTATTGTACATAGTCCGGTCCTTCCTCTGCCACCCGGCAAGTGCGATGGCTCTGCCTCCCTGCGGTGCTCGTCACCCAGGTTTGGGGAACACGATACTTAGAACATGTTGGCGGCTCGGGACCTGCAGGCGAAGGGGGCCCCGTGGTGCTGAGCACATCGACCTCGCGTCTCAGTGCAAGCCGGAGAGTTCGCGGAAGTCTTAACAGGCTTGCCTGACTCTTTCCGTCCGTTCTAAGAATCAGTCGGAGGCCGGGGCGGGGACGGTCTCTTGACACACGGAGGGTTGGCTTCCCTCCTCAGGCGTTTGTGTCGAAAATGAAGGCGAGAGATGCAAGCGTCCTGGTTCCCCTGGGTGCTGCCAGCAAGGGTGCAGGCTGACCCTTGCCTGAGCACTCCCAAAAGCCTCTTAGGCTGAGAGCAGGCGCCGCACTACCGGCTCTGGGAGTCGTTGGCCGCTATTGTACATAGTCCGGTCCTTCCTCTGCCACCCGGCAAGTGCGATGGCTCTGCCTCCCTGCGGTGCCCGTCACCCAGGTTTGGAGAACACGATACTTAGAACATGTTGGCGGCTCGGGACCTGCAGGCGAAAGGGGCCCCGTGGTGCTGAGCACATCGACCTCGCGTCTCAGTGCAAGCCGGAGAGTTCGCGGAAGTCTTAACAGGCTTGCCTGACTCTTTCCGTCCGTTCTAAGAATCAGTCGGAGGCCGGGGCGGGGACGGTCTCTTGACACACGGAGGGTTGGCTTCCCTCCTCAGGCGTTTGTGTCGAAAATGAAGGCGAGAGATGCAAGCGTCCTGGTTCCCCTGGGTGCTGCCAGCAAGGGTGCAGGCTGACCCTTGCCTGAGCACTCCCAGAAGCCTCTTAGGCTGAGAGCAGACGCCGCACTACCGGCTCTGGGAGTCGTTGGCCGCTATTGTACATAGTCCGGTCCTTCCTCTGCCACCCGGCAAGTGCGATGGCTCTGCCTCCCTGCGGTGCCCGTCACCCAGGTTTGGAGAACACGATACTAAGAACATGTTGGCGGCTCGGGACCTGCAGGCGAAAGGGGCCCCGTGGTGCTTAGCACATCGACCTCGCGTCTCAGTGCAAGCCGGAGAGTTCGCGGAAGTCTAAAGCTTTTGACATTCGCTCAAAGCTTTGACAGGCTTGCCCGACTCTTTCCGTCCGTTCTAAGAATCAGTCAGAGGCTGGTGGGGAGGTCTCTTGACGCAAGGGGAGGGGTGGCGTCCCTCCTCAGGCGCTTGTGTCGAAAATGAAGGCGAGAGATGCAAGCGTCCTGGTTCCCCTGGGTGCTGCCAGCAAGGGTGCAGGCTGACCCTTGCCTGAGCACTCCCAGAAGCCTC
>NW_026867449.1:55000-65000 GCF_020745735.1 Hemiscyllium ocellatum | reverse complement strand
AATCAGTAACCAGCGACACTTAGAATATTTTTGAAGCAGTACAAATCAGTAACCAGCGACACTTAGAATATTTTTGGAGCAGTACAAATCAGTAACCAGCGACACTTAGAATATTTTTGAAGCAGTACAAATCAGTAACCACTGACACTTAGAATATTTTTGAAGCAGTACAAATCAGTAACCAGCGACACTTAGAATATTGTTGAAGCAGTACAAATCAGTAACCACTGACACTTAGAATATTTTTGAATCAGTACAAATCAGTAACCAGCGACACTTAGAATATTTTTGAAGCAGTACAAATCAGTAACCACTGACACTTAGAATATTTTTGAAGCAGTACAAATCAGTAACCGCTGACACTTAGAATATTTTTGAAGCAGTACAAATCAGTAACCAGCGACACTTAGAATATTTTTGGAGCAGTACAAATCAGTAACCAGCCCCACTTAGAATATTTTTGAGTCAGTACAAATCAGTAACCAGCGACACTTAGAATATTTTTGAAGCAGTACAAATCAGTAACCACTGACACTTAGAATATTTTTGAAGCAGTACAAATCAGTAACCAGCGACACTTAGAATATTTTTGAAGCAGTACAAATCAGTAACCAGCGACACTTAGAATATTTTTGGAGCAGTACAAATCAGTAACCAGCGACACTTAGAATATTTTTGAAGCAGTACAAATCAGTAACCAGCGACACTTAGAATATTTTTGGAGCAGTACAAATCAGTAACCAGCGACACTTAGAATATTTTTGAAGCAGTACAAATCAGTAACCACTGACACTTAGAATATTTTTGAAGCAGTACAAATCAGTAACCAGCGACACTTAGAATATTGTTGAAGCAGTACAAATCAGTAACCACTGACACTTAGAATATTTTTGAATCAGTACAAATCAGTAACCAGCGACACTTAGAATATTTTTGAAGCAGTACAAATCAGTAACCACTGACACTTAGAATATTTTTGAAGCAGTACAAATCAGTAACCAGCGACACTTAGAATATTTTTGAAGCAGTACAAATCAGTAACCAGCGACACTTAGAATATTTTTGGAGCAGTACAAATCAGTAACCAGCGACACTTAGAATATTTTTGAAGCAGTACAAATCAGTAACCACTGACACTTAGAATATTTTTGAAGCAGTACAAATCAGTAACCAGCGACACTTAGAATATTTTTGAAGCAGTACAAATCAGTAACCACTGACACTTAGAATATTTTTGAAGCAGTACAAATCAGTAACCGCTGACACTTAGAATATTTTTGAAGC
Source organism: Hemiscyllium ocellatum (assembly GCF_020745735.1). Lineage (NCBI taxonomy): Eukaryota > Metazoa > Chordata > Chondrichthyes > Orectolobiformes > Hemiscylliidae > Hemiscyllium > Hemiscyllium ocellatum. The sequence continues at coordinate 63,716 of NW_026867449.1, read as the reverse complement.
AGTACAAATCAGTAACCAGCGACACTTAGAATATTTTTGGAGCAGTACAAATCAGTAACCACTGACACTTAGAATATTTTTGAAGCAGTACAAATCAGTAACCGGCGACACTTAGAATATTTTTGAAGCAGTACAAATCAGTAACCACTGACACTTAGAATATTTTTGAAGCAGTACAAATCAGTAACCGGCGACACTTAGAATATTTTTGAAGCAGTACAAATCAGTAACCACTGACACTTAGAATATTTTTGAAGCAGTACAAATCAGTAACCGCTGACACTTAGAATATTTTTGAAGCAGTACAAATCAGTAACCAGCGACACTTAGAATATTTTTGGAGCAGTACAAATCAGTAACCAGCCCCACTTAGAATATTTTTGAGTCAGTACAAATCAGTAACCAGCGACACTTAGAATATTTTTGAAGCAGTACAAATCAGTAACCACTGACACTTAGAATATTTTTGAAGCAGTACAAATCAGTAACCAGCGACACTTAGAATATTTTTGAAGCAGTACAAATCAGTAACCAGCGACACTTAGAATATTTTTGGAGCAGTACAAATCAGTAACCAGCGACACTTAGAATATTTTTGAAGCAGTACAAATCAGTAACCAGCGACACTTAGAATATTTTTGGAGCAGTACAAATCAGTAACCAGCGACACTTAGAATATTTTTGAAGCAGTACAAATCAGTAACCACTGACACTTAGAATATTTTTGAAGCAGTACAAATCAGTAACCAGCGACACTTAGAATATTTTTGAAGCAGTACAAATCAGTAACCACTGACACTTAGAATATTTTTGAAGCAGTACAAATCAGTAACCAGCGACACTTAGAATATTTTTGGAGCAGTACAAATCAGTAACCACTGACACTTAGAATATTTTTGAAGCAGTACAAATCAGTAACCAGCGACACTTAGAATATTTTTGAAGCAGTACAAATCAGTAACCACTGACACTTAGAATATTTTTGAAGCAGTACAAATCAGTAACCGCTGACACTTAGAATATTTTTGAAGCAGTACAAATCAGTAACCAGCGACACTTAGAATATTTTTGGAGCAGTACAAATCAGTAACCACTGACACTTAGAATATTTTTGAAGCAGTACAAATCAGTAACCAGCGACACTTAGAATATTTTTGGAGCAGTACAACTCAGTAACCACTGACACTTAGAATATTTTTGAAGCAGTACAAATCAGTAACCAGCGACACTTAGAATATTTTTGAAGCAGTACAAATCAGTAACCACTGACACTTAGAATATTTTTGAAGCAGTACAAATCAGTAACCAGCGACACTTAGAATATTTTTGAAGCAGTACAAATCAGTAACCACTGACACTTAGAATATTTTTGAAGCAGTACAAATCAGTAACCAGCGACACTTAGAATATTTTTGAAGCAGTACAAATCAGTAACCAGCGACACTTAGAATATTTTTGGAGCAGTACAAATCAGTAACCAGCGACACTTAGAATATTTTTGACGCAGTACAAATCAGTAACCACTGACACTTAGAATATTTTTGAAGCAGTACAAATCAGTAACCAGCGACACTTAGAATATTTTTGAAGCAGTACAAATCAGTAACCGCTGACACTTAGAATATTTTTGAAGCAGTACAAATCAGTAACCAGCGACACTTAGAATATTTTTGGAGCATTACAAATCAGTAACCAGCGACACTTAGAATATTTTTGGAGCAGTACAAATCAGTAACCACTGACACTTAGAATATTTTTGAGTCAGTACAAATCAGTAACCAGCGACACTTAGAATATTTTTCAGTCAGTACAAATCAGTAACCAGCGACACTTAGAATATTTTTGAGTCAGTACAAATCAGTAACCAGTGACACTTAGAATATTTTTGGAGCAGTACAAATCAGTAACCAGCGACACTTAGAATATTTTTGAAGCAGTACAAATCAGTAACCAAGTGCATTTTTGAATTGGTTACTGATTTCTCCGTTGAAGTTGGGGCTGCGGTTGGCTTCAGTTAGTGGTGGGGGCTTAATTTTCGCCGAGGGGAGCGTGTCCCGGTAGTGTCTCCGAGGAAGTGGTACCTATTGAAGGGGGTGTTTCTGAATTTGGGCCCTTTTTGAGTGGCATTGCCGGATGGGTTTTGTGTTGAAGGCTTCCAAATCGGGTAGCTCAGCCGGATTTGACCCGGCGGTTCTACCGACTGTCACGCCTTCGAGGGGGGACTGTTGTCTAAGTTCAGGCCGGATTTGGTGAATTTCCTAAGTCGGGAAGTGGTCCCAACGGGTTTGGGAGTGAACCTAACTGCTCATACCAACTTTGAGGCTTTGGGGCCGGGTAGCACAGTCGGATTTGACCCGGCGGTTCTGCCGAATGCCTGGCCTTCGAGGGGGGCCTGCCCTCTGAGTTCAGGCCGAATTTGGTGATTTTCCTAAGTCGGGAAGTGGTCCAAACGGGGATGGGAGTGAACCTGACAGCTCATACCGACTTTGGGGCTTCCAAGCCGGGTAGCTCAACCGGATTTGATCCAGCGGTTCTAGCGACTTCCACGGCTTCGAGGGGGGACTGTTGTCTAAGTTCAGGCCGAATTTGGTGAATTTCCCGAGTCGGGAAGTGGTCCAAACGGGGATGGGAGTGAACCTGACAGCTCTTACCGACATTGAGGCTTCGGGGCCGGGTAGCTCAGTCGGATTTGACCCGGCGATTCTGCCGACTTCCACGCCTTCGAGCGGGGACTGTCCTCTAAGTTCAGGCCGAATTTGGTGAATTTCCTAAGTCGGGAAGTGGTCCAAACGGGGATGGGAGTGAACCTAACTGCTCATACCAACTTTGAGGCTTTGGGGCCGGGTAGCACAGTCGGATTTGACCCGGCGGTTCTGCCGAATGCCTGGCCTTCGAGGGGGGCCTGCCCTCTGAGTTCAGGCCGAATTTGGTGATTTTCCTAAGTCGGGAAGTGGTCCAAACGGGGATGGGAGTGAACCTGACAGCTCATACCGACTTTGGGGCTTCCAAGCCGGGTAGCTCAACCGGATTTGATCCAGCGGTTCTAGCGACTGCCACGGCTTCGAGGGGGGACTGTTGTCTAAGTTCAGGCCGAATTTGGTGAATTTCCCGAGTCGGGAAGTGGTCCAAACGGGGATTGGAGTGAACCTGACAGCTCTTACCGACATTGAGGCTTCGGGGCCGGGTAGCTCAGTCGGATTTGACCCGGCGATTCTGCCGACTTCCACGCCTTCGAGCGGGGACTCTCCTCTAAGTTCAGGCCGAATTTGGTGAATTTCCTAAGTCGGGAAGTGGTCCAAACGGGGATGGGAGTGAACCTAACAGCTCATACCAACTTTGAGGCTTTGGGGCCGGGTAGCACAGTCGGATTTGACCCGGCGGTTCTGCCGAATGCCTGGCCTTCGAGGGGGGCCTGCCCTCTGAGTTCAGGCCGAATTTGGTGATTTTCCTAAGTCGGGAAGTGGTCCAAACGGGGATGGGAGTGAACCTGACAGCTCATACCGACTTTGGGGCTTCCAAGCCGGGTAGCTCAACCGGATTTGATCCGGCGGTTCTAGCGACTGCCACGGCTTCGAGGGGGGACTGTTGTCTAAGTTCAGGCCGAATTTGGTGAATTTCCCGAGTCGGGATGTGGTCCAAACGGGGATGGGAGTGAACCTGACAGCTCTTACCGACATTGAGGCTTCGGGGCCGGGTAGCTCAGTCGGATTTGACCCGGCGATTCTGCCGACTTCCACGCCTTCGAGCGGGGACTCTCCTCTAAGTTCAGGCCGAATTTGGTGAATTTCCTAAGTCGGGAAGTGGTCCAAACGGGGATGGGAGTGAACCTGACAGCTCTTACCGACTTTGGGGCTTCCAAGCCGGGTAGCTCAACCGGATTTGATCCGGCGGTTCTAGCGACTGTCACGCCTTCGAGGGGGGACTGTTGTATAAGTTCAGGCCGAATTTGGTGAATTTCCCGAGTCGGGAAGTGGTCCAAACGGGGATGGGAGTGAACCTGACAGCTCTTACCGACTTTGGGGCTTCCAAGCCGGGTAGCTCACCCGGATTTGATCCGGCGGTTCTGCCGACTGACACGCCTTCGAGGGGGGACTGTTGTATAAGTTCAGGCCGAATTTGGTGAATTTCCCGAGTCGGGAAGTGGTCCAAACGGGGATGGGAGTGAACCTGACAGCTCTTACCGACTTTGAGGCTTCGGGGCCGGGTAGCTCAGCCGGATTTGATCCGGCGGTTCTGCCGACTGTCACGCCTTCGAGGGGGGACTGTCCTCTGAGTTCAGGCCGAATTTGGTGAATTTCCCGAGTCGGGAAGTGGTCCAAACGGGGATGGGAGTGAACCTGACAGCTCATACCGACTTTGAGGCTTCCAAGCCGGGTAGCTCAGCCGGATTTGACCCGGCGATTCTGCCGACTTCCACGCCTTCGAGGGGGGACTGCCCTCTGAGTTCAGGCCGAATTTGGTGCATTTCCCGAGTCGGGAAGTGGTCTCTGTCACAACGGGGGCAAGTGTCTGAAGAGGTAAAGTGAGTAACCAGCACAGCTTAGGGAAGGGTTCCAAAGTTCTCAACAATGTGAATTCGGTTACCAGGAAAGCTTAGGAAAGCTGCCTGACTGTCCCAAACGAATGAACTGCAAAACTTAGGGAACATGCCCGAAGATGCTTAAAAGTGTGAAATCAGTAAGCAGGAAAGCATAGGAAAGTGCCTGAAAGTGCTAAATGAGTAACATGAAAAACGTAGAAAAATGCCCGAAAATGTTTAAAAGTGTGAACTCAGTAACCAGCAAAACTTAGTAAAACGTTGGAAAAGCAGAAATGAGTAACCAGAAAAACTTAGAAAAATGTTTGAAAATGAGAAATGAGTAACCAGAAAAACTTAGAAAAATGTTTGAAAATGAGAAATGAGTAACCAAGAAAACTTAGAAAAATGCCCAAAAAGAAGAAATCAGTAACCAGAAAAACTTAGAAAAATGTTTGAAAATGAGAAATGAGTAACCAGAAAAACTTAGAAAAATGTTTGAAAATGAGAAATGAGTAACCAAGAAAACTTAGAAAAATGCCCAAAAAGAAGAAATCAGTAACCAGAAAAACTTAGAAAAATGTTTGAAAATGAGAAATGAGTAACCAAGAAAACTTAGAAAAATGTTTGAAAATGAGAAATGAGTAACCAAGAAAACTTAGAAAAATGCCCAAAAAGAAGAAATCAGTAACCAGAAAAACTTAGAAAAATGTTTGAAAATGAGAAATGAGTAACCAAGAAAACTTAGAAAAATGCCCAAAAAGAAGAAATCAGTAACCAGAAAAACTTAGAAAAATGTTTGAAAATGAGAAATGAGTAACCAGAAAAACTTAGAAAAATGTTTGAAAATGAGAAATGAGTAACCAAGAAAACTTAGAAAAATGCCCAAAAAGAAGAAATCAGTAACCAGAAAAACTTAGAAAAATGTTTGAAAATGAGAAATGAGTAACCAAGAAAACTTAGAAAAATGCCCGAAAAGAAGAAATCAGTAACCAGAAAAACTTAGAAAAATTTTCGGCCAAGTGTGAAAAATATTCTAAGTGTCAGCGGAGGAAAATGCCGAAGCATCGGGAAAGATTCAAAAACTCATGCCGAACATGAGTTCCGAAGTGCCGGAGGAACTGGGCGAATTGAGCCCGGCGGTTGGCCAGATGTCGTTTTGAGTCTGCAGCCCGAAAACTTTAACTTTGTCTGCCGCGGAAGTCTGGACCGGGAAAAATCCAAACGGTTTTGCCGGGTTCGAGTTCCAGAGCGAAGCAGTCGAATTTGAAATTCAGACCCATTCAGTGCCACTTGACATTGTGACACAGTGAGGTTGGCGGGGTACCCGGAGATTTCTGGGAACACGATTTTTAGAACAAAATGGCGGCGCGGGACCACTTTGAAAGGCATCCGAAAAACGGTTCCGCGGGCAGAGCACTTGAATGACAGGCCTGTGTGCATGCCCAAGAGCTCTCGGAAGTCTAATTTTTGACACTTTGTCAAATTTTCGACAGACTTACCCAACTCTTGCTGCCTGTTCTAAGAATCAGTCAGAGGCCTGTGCGGCGGTCTCTTGACACTTTGGAGGGCGGGCAAACCCCACGTTGACTCCGGCCGTCCCTCCAAAAGGCACTTGCTATTGGGGGAAAGGATTGCAAGTAGCCTGGTTCCCGTGGGAGCGGCCAGGAAGGGTGCAGGCTGGCCCTTGCCTGAGCATTCCCAAAACCCTCTTCCGCTGAGAGCAGACCTCGCACGCCGCACTACCGGCTCTGGGAGTGGTTGGCCGCTATTGTACATAGTCCGGTCCTTCCTCTGCCACCCGGCAAGTGCGATGGCTCTGCCGCCCTGCGGTGCTCGTCACCCAGGTTTGGGGAACACGATACTTAGAACATGTTGGCGGCTCGGGACCTGCAGGCGAAAGGGGCCCCGTGGTGCTGAGCACATCGACCTCGGGTCTCAGTGCAAGCCGGAGAGTTCGCGGAAGTCTTAAAAGATTTTGACATCTGCTCAATTCTTTGACAGGCTTGCCTGACTCTTTCCGTCCGTTCTAAGAATCAGTCGGAGGCCGGGGCGGGGACGGTCTCTTGACACACGGAGGGTTGGCTTCCCTCCTCAGGTGTTTGTGTCGAAAATGAAGGCGAGAGATGCAAGCGTCCTGGTTCCCCTGGGTGCTGCCAGCAAGGGTGCAGGCTGACCCTTGCCTGAGCACTCCCAAAAGCCTCTTAAGCTGAGAGCAGGCGCCGCACTACCGGCTCTGGGAGTCGTTGGCCGCTATTGTACATAGTCCGGTCCTTCCTCTGCCACCCGGCAAGTGCGATGGCTCTGCCTCCCTGCGGTGCTCGTCACCCAGGTTTGGGGAACACGATACTTAGAACATGTTGGCGGCTCGGGACCTGCAGGCGAAGGGGGCCCCGTGGTGCTGAGCACATCGACCTCGCGTCTCAGTGCAAGCCGGAGAGTTCGCGGAAGTCTTAACAGGCTTGCCTGACTCTTTCCGTCCGTTCTAAGAATCAGTCGGAGGCCGGGGCGGGGACGGTCTCTTGACACACGGAGGGTTGGCTTCCCTCCTCAGGCGTTTGTGTCGAAAATGAAGGCGAGAGATGCAAGCGTCCTGGTTCCCCTGGGTGCTGCCAGCAAGGGTGCAGGCTGACCCTTGCCTGAGCACTCCCAAAAGCCTCTTAGGCTGAGAGCAGGCGCCGCACTACCGGCTCTGGGAGTCGTTGGCCGCTATTGTACATAGTCCGGTCCTTCCTCTGCCACCCGGCAAGTGCGATGGCTCTGCCTCCCTGCGGTGCCCGTCACCCAGGTTTGGAGAACACGATACTTAGAACATGTTGGCGGCTCGGGACCTGCAGGCGAAAGGGGCCCCGTGGTGCTGAGCACATCGACCTCGCGTCTCAGTGCAAGCCGGAGAGTTCGCGGAAGTCTTAACAGGCTTGCCTGACTCTTTCCGTCCGTTCTAAGAATCAGTCGGAGGCCGGGGCGGGGACGGTCTCTTGACACACGGAGGGTTGGCTTCCCTCCTCAGGCGTTTGTGTCGAAAATGAAGGCGAGAGATGCAAGCGTCCTGGTTCCCCTGGGTGCTGCCAGCAAGGGTGCAGGCTGACCCTTGCCTGAGCACTCCCAGAAGCCTCTTAGGCTGAGAGCAGACGCCGCACTACCGGCTCTGGGAGTCGTTGGCCGCTATTGTACATAGTCCGGTCCGTCCTCTGCCACCCGGCAAGTGCGATGGCTCTGCCTCCCTGCGGTGCCCGTCACCCAGGTTTGGAGAACACGATACTAAGAACATGTTGGCGGCTCGGGACCTGCAGGCGAAAGGGGCCCCGTGGTGCTTAGCACATCGACCTCGCGTCTCAGTGCAAGCCGGAGAGTTCGCGGAAGTCTAAAGCTTTTGACATTCGCTCAAAGCTTTGACAGGCTTGCCCGACTCTTTCCGTCCGTTCTAAGAATCAGTCAGAGGCTGGTGGGGAGGTCTCTTGACGCAAGGGGAGGGGTGGCGTCCCTCCTCAGGCGCTTGTGTCGAAAATGAAGGCGAGAGATGCAAGCGTCCTGGTTCCCCTGGGTGCTGCCAGCAAGGGTGCAGGCTGACCCTTGCCTGAGCACTCCCAGAAGCCTCTTAGGCTGAGAGCAGACGCCGCACAACCGGCTCTGGGAGTCGTTGGCCGCTATTGTACATAGTCCGGTCCTTCCTCTGCCACCCGGCAAGTGCGATGGCTCTGCCTCCCTGCGGTGCCCGTCACCCAGGATTGGAGAACACGATACTAAGAACATGTTGGCGGCTCGGGACCTGCAGGCGAAAGGGGCCCCGTGGTGCTTAGCACATCGACCTCGCGTCTCAGTGCAAGCCGGAGAGTTCGCGGAAGTCTAAAGCTTTTGACATTCGCTCAAAGCTTTGACAGGCTTGCCCGACTCTTTCCGTCCGTTCTAAGAATCAGTCAGAGGCCGGTGGGGAGGTCTCTTGACGCAAAGGGGAGGGGTGGCGTCCCTCCTCAGGCGCTTGTGTCGAAAAATGAAGGCGAGAGACGCGAGCGGCCTGGTTGCTTTGGGTGCTGCCAGGAAGGATGTGGTCTGACCCTTGCCTGAGCACATCCAAAAGCATGTGATGTTGAGAGCAGACCTCGAGCCCCGCACAACCGGCTCTGGGAGTCGTTGGCCGCTATTGTACATAGTCCGGTCCTTCCTCTGCCACCCGGCAAGTGCGATGGCTCTGTCGCCCTG
>NW_026867449.1:32500-42500 GCF_020745735.1 Hemiscyllium ocellatum | reverse complement strand
AAATCAGTAACCAGCGACACTTAGAATATTTTTGGAGCAGTACAAATCAGTAACCAGCGACACTTAGAATATTTTTGAAGCAGTACAAATCAGTAACCAGCGACACTTAGAATATTTTTGGAGCAGTACAAATCAGTAACCAGCGACACTTAGAATATTTTTGAAGCAGTACAAATCAGTAACCACTGACACTTAGAATATTTTTGAAGCAGTACAAATCAGTAACCAGCGACACTTAGAATATTGTTGAAGCAGTACAAATCAGTAACCACTGACACTTAGAATATTTTTGAATCAGTACAAATCAGTAACCAGCGACACTTAGAATATTTTTGAAGCAGTACAAATCAGTAACCACTGACACTTAGAATATTTTTGAAGCAGTACAAATCAGTAACCAGCGACACTTAGAATATTTTTGAAGCAGTACAAATCAGTAACCAGCGACACTTAGAATATTTTTGGAGCAGTACAAATCAGTAACCAGCGACACTTAGAATATTTTTGAAGCAGTACAAATCAGTAACCACTGACACTTAGAATATTTTTGAAGCAGTACAAATCAGTAACCAGCGACACTTAGAATATTTTTGAAGCAGTACAAATCAGTAACCACTGACACTTAGAATATTTTTGAAGCAGTACAAATCAGTAACCGCTGACACTTAGAATATTTTTGAAGCAGTACAAATCAGTAACCAGCGACACTTAGAATATTTTTGGAGCAGTACAAATCAGTAACCACTGACACTTAGAATATTTTTGAAGCAGTACAAATCAGTAACCGGCGACACTTAGAATATTTTTGAAGCAGTACAAATCAGTAACCACTGACACTTAGAATATTTTTGAAGCAGTACAAATCAGTAACCGGCGACACTTAGAATATTTTTGAAGCAGTACAAATCAGTAACCACTGACACTTAGAATATTTTTGAAGCAGTACAAATCAGTAACCGCCGACACTTAGAATATTTTTGAAGCAGTACAAATCAGTAACCAGCGACACTTAGAATATTTTTGGAGCAGTACAAATCAGTAACCAGCCCCACTTAGAATATTTTTGAGTCAGTACAAATCAGTAACCAGCGACACTTAGAATATTTTTGAAGCAGTACAAATCAGTAACCACTGACACTTAGAATATTTTTGAAGCAGTACAAATCAGTAACCAGCGACACTTAGAATATTTTTGAAGCAGTACAAATCAGTAACCAGCGACACTTAGAATATTTTTGGAGCAGTACAAATCAGTAACCAGCGACACTTAGAATATTTTTGAAGCAGTACAAATCAGTAACCAGCGACACTTAGAATATTTTTGGAGCAGTACAAATCAGTAACCAGCGACACTTAGAATATTTTTGAAGCAGTACAAATCAGTAACCACTGACACTTAGAATATTTTTGAAGCAGTACAAATCAGTAACCAGCGACACTTAGAATATTTTTGAAGCAGTACAAATCAGTAACCACTGACACTTAGAATATTTTTGAAGCAGTACAAATCAGTAACCAGCGACACTTAGAATATTTTTGGAGCAGTACAAATCAGTAACCACTGACACTTAGAATATTTTTGAAGCAGTACAAATCAGTAACCAGCGACACTTAGAATATTTTTGAAGCAGTACAAATCAGTAACCACTGACACTTAGAATATTTTTGAAGCAGTACAAATCAGTAACCGCTGACACTTAGAATATTTTTGAAGCAGTACAAATCAGTAACCAGCGACACTTAGAATATTTTTGGAGCAGTACAAATCAGTAACCACAGACACTTAGAATATTTTTGAAGCAGTACAAATCAGTAACCAGCGACACTTAGAATATTTTTGGAGCAGTACAAATCAGTAACCACTGACACTTAGAATATTTTTGAAGCAGTACAAATCAGTAACCAGCGACACTTAGAATATTTTTGAAGCAGTACAAATCAGTAACCACTGACACTTAGAATATTTTTGAAGCAGTACAAATCAGTAACCAGCGACACTTAGAATATTTTTGAAGCAGTACAAATCAGTAACCACTGACACTTAGAATATTTTTGAAGCAGTACAAATCAGTAACCAGCGACACTTAGAATATTTTTGAAGCAGTACAAATCAGTAACCAGCGACACTTAGAATATTTTTGGAGCAGTACAAATCAGTAACCAGCGACACTTAGAATATTTTTGACGCAGTACAAATCAGTAACCACTGACACTTAGAATATTTTTGAAGCAGTACAAATCAGTAACCAGCGACACTTAGAATATTTTTGAAGCAGTACAAATCAGTAACCGCTGACACTTAGAATATTTTTGAAGCAGTACAAATCAGTAACCAGCGACACTTAGAATATTTTTGGAGCATTACAAATCAGTAACCAGCGACACTTAGAATATTTTTGGAGCAGTACAAATCAGTAACCACTGACACTTAGAATATTTTTGAGTCAGTACAAATCAGTAACCAGCGACACTTAGAATATTTTTCAGTCAGTACAAATCAGTAACCAGCGACACTTAGAATATTTTTGAGTCAGTACAAATCAGTAACCAGTGACACTTAGAATATTTTTGGAGCAGTACAAATCAGTAACCAGCGACACTTAGAATATTTTTGAAGCAGTACAAATCAGTAACCAAGTGCATTTTTGAATTGGTTACTGATTTCTCCGTTGAAGTTGGGGCTGCGGTTGGCTTCAGTTAGTGGTGGGGGCTTAATTTTCGCCGAGGGGAGCGTGTCCCGGTAGTGTCTCCGAGGAAGTGGTACCTATTGAAGGGGGTGTTTCTGAATTTGGGCCCTTTTTGAGTGGCATTGCCGGATGGGTTTTGTGTTGAAGGCTTCCAAATCGGGTAGCTCAGCCGGATTTGACCCGGCGGTTCTACCGACTGTCACGCCTTCGAGGGGGGACTGTTGTCTAAGTTCAGGCCGGATTTGGTGAATTTCCTAAGTCGGGAAGTGGTCCCAACGGGTTTGGGAGTGAACCTAACTGCTCATACCAACTTTGAGGCTTTGGGGCCGGGTAGCTCAGTCGGATTTGACCCGGCGGTTCTGCCGAATGCCTGGCCTTCGAGGGGGGCCTGCCCTCTGAGTTCAGGCCGAATTTGGTGATTTTCCTAAGTCGGGAAGTGGTCCAAACGGGGATGGGAGTGAACCTGACAGCTCATACCGACTTTGGGGCTTCCAAGCCGGGTAGCTCAACCGGATTTGATCCAGCGGTTCTAGCGACTGCCACGGCTTCGAGGGGGGACTGTTGTCTAAGTTCAGGCCGAATTTGGTGAATTTCCCGAGTCGGGAAGTGGTCCAAACGGGGATGGGAGTGAACCTGACAGCTCTTACCGACATTGAGGCTTCGGGGCCGGGTAGCTCAGTCGGATTTGACCCGGCGATTCTGCCGACTTCCACGCCTTCGAGCGGGGACTCTCCTCTAAGTTCAGGCCGAATTTGGTGAATTTCCTAAGTCGGGAAGTGGTCCAAACGGGGATGGGAGTGAACCTAACTGCTCATACCAACTTTGAGGCTTTGGGGCCGGGTAGCACAGTCGGATTTGACCCGGCGGTTCTGCCGAATGCCTGGCCTTCGAGGGGGGCCTGCCCTCTGAGTTCAGGCCGAATTTGGTGATTTTCCTAAGTCGGGAAGTGGTCCAAACGGGGATGGGAGTGAACCTGACAGCTCATACCGACTTTGGGGCTTCCAAGCCGGGTAGCTCAACCGGATTTGATCCGGCGGTTCTAGCGACTGCCACGGCTTCGAGGGGGGACTGTTGTCTAAGTTCAGGCCGAATTTGGTGAATTTCCCGAGTCGGGAAGTGGTCCAAACGGGGATGGGAGTGAACCTGACAGCTCTTACCGACATTGAGGCTTCGGGGCCGGGTAGCTCAGTCGGATTTGACCCGGCGATTCTGCCGACTTCCACGCCTTCGAGCGGGGACTCTCCTCTAAGTTCAGGCCGAATTTGGTGAATTTCCTAAGTCGGGAAGTGGTCCAAACGGGGATGGGAGTGAACCTGACAGCTCTTACCGACTTTGGGGCTTCCAAGCCGGGTAGCTCAACCGGATTTGATCCGGCGGTTCTAGCGACTGTCACGCCTTCGAGGGGGGACTGTTGTATAAGTTCAGGCCGAATTTGGTGAATTTCCCGAGTCGGGAAGTGGTCCAAACGGGGATGGGAGTGAACCTGACAGCTCTTACCGACTTTGGGGCTTCCAAGCCGGGTAGCTCAACCGGATTTGATCCGGCGGTTCTGCCGACTGTCACGCCTTCGAGGGGGGACTGTTGTATAAGTTCAGGCCGAATTTGGTGAATTTCCCGAGTCGGGAAGTGGTCCAAACGGGGATGGGAGTGAACCTGACAGCTCTTACCGACTTTGAGGCTTCGGGGCCGGGTAGCTCAGCCGGATTTGATCCGGCGGTTCTGCCGACTGTCACGCCTTCGAGGGGGGACTGTCCTCTGAGTTCAGGCCGAATTTGGTGAATTTCCCGAGTCGGGAAGTGGTCCAAACGGGGATGGGAGTGAACCTGACAGCTCATACCGACTTTGAGGCTTCCAAGCCGGGTAGCTCAGCCGGATTTGACCCGGCGATTCTGCCGACTTCCACGCCTTCGAGGGGGGACTGCCCTCTGAGTTCAGGCCGAATTTGGTGCATTTCCCGAGTCGGGAAGTGGTCTCTGTCACAACGGGGGCAAGTGTCTGAAGAGGTAAAGTGAGTAACCAGCACAGCTTAGGGAAGGGTTCCAAAGTTCTCAACAATGTGAATTCGGTTACCAGGAAAGCTTAGGAAAGCTGCCTGACTGTCCCAAACGAATGAACTGCAAAACTTAGGGAACATGCCCGAAGATGCTTAAAAGTGTGAAATCAGTAAGCAGGAAAGCATAGGAAAGTGCCTGAAAGTGCTAAATGAGTAACATGAAAAACGTAGAAAAATGCCCGAAAATGTTTAAAAGTGTGAACTCAGTAACCAGCAAAACTTAGTAAAACGTTGGAAAAGCAGAAATGAGTAACCAGAAAAACTTAGAAAAATGTTTGAAAATGAGAAATGAGTAACCAGAAAAACTTAGAAAAATGTTTGAAAATGAGAAATGAGTAACCAAGAAAACTTAGAAAAATGCCCAAAAAGAAGAAATCAGTAACCAGAAAAACTTAGAAAAATGTTTGAAAATGAGAAATGAGTAACCAGAAAAACTTAGAAAAATGTTTGAAAATGAGAAATGAGTAACCAAGAAAACTTAGAAAAATGCCCAAAAAGAAGAAATCAGTAACCAGAAAAACTTAGAAAAATGTTTGAAAATGAGAAATGAGTAACCAAGAAAACTTAGAAAAATGTTTGAAAATGAGAAATGAGTAACCAAGAAAACTTAGAAAAATGCCCAAAAAGAAGAAATCAGTAACCAGAAAAACTTAGAAAAATGTTTGAAAATGAGAAATGAGTAACCAAGAAAACTTAGAAAAATGCCCAAAAAGAAGAAATCAGTAACCAGAAAAACTTAGAAAAATGTTTGAAAATGAGAAATGAGTAACCAGAAAAACTTAGAAAAATGTTTGAAAATGAGAAATGAGTAACCAAGAAAACTTAGAAAAATGCCCAAAAAGAAGAAATCAGTAACCAGAAAAACTTAGAAAAATGTTTGAAAATGAGAAATGAGTAACCAAGAAAACTTAGAAAAATGCCCGAAAAGAAGAAATCAGTAACCAGAAAAACTTAGAAAAATTTTCGGCCAAGTGTGAAAAATATTCTAAGTGTCAGCGGAGGAAAATGCCGAAGCATCGGGAAAGATTCAAAAACTCATGCCGAACATGAGTTCCGAAGTGCCGGAGGAACTGGGCGAATTGAGCCCGGCGGTTGGCCAGATGTCGTTTTGAGTCTGCAGCCCGAAAACTTTAACTTTGTCTGCCGCGGAAGTCTGGACCGGGAAAAATCCAAACGGTTTTGCCGGGTTCGAGTTCCAGAGCGAAGCAGTCGAATTTGAAATTCAGACCCATTCAGTGCCACTTGACATTGTGACACAGTGAGGTTGGCGGGGTACCCGGAGATTTCTGGGAACACGATTTTTAGAACAAAATGGCGGCGCGGGACCACTTTGAAAGGCATCCGAAAAACGGTTCCGCGGGCAGAGCACTTGAATGACAGGCCTGTGTGCATGCCCAAGAGCTCTCGGAAGTCTAATTTTTGACACTTTGTCAAATTTTCGACAGACTTACCCAACTCTTGCTGCCTGTTCTAAGAATCAGTCAGAGGCCTGTGCGGCGGTCTCTTGACACTTTGGAGGGCGGGCAAACCCCACGTTGACTCCGGCCGTCCCTCCAAAAGGCACTTGCTATTGGGGGAAAGGATTGCAAGTAGCCTGGTTCCCGTGGGAGCGGCCAGGAAGGGTGCAGGCTGGCCCTTGCCTGAGCATTCCCAAAACCCTCTTCCGCTGAGAGCAGACCTCGCACGCCGCACTACCGGCTCTGGGAGTGGTTGGCCGCTATTGTACATAGTCCGGTCCTTCCTCTGCCACCCGGCAAGTGCGATGGCTCTGCCGCCCTGCGGTGCTCGTCACCCAGGTTTGGGGAACACGATACTTAGAACATGTTGGCGGCTCGGGACCTGCAGGCGAAAGGGGCCCCGTGGTGCTGAGCACATCGACCTCGGGTCTCAGTGCAAGCCGGAGAGTTCGCGGAAGTCTTAAAAGATTTTGACATCTGCTCAATTCTTTGACAGGCTTGCCTGACTCTTTCCGTCCGTTCTAAGAATCAGTCGGAGGCCGGGGCGGGGACGGTCTCTTGACACACGGAGGGTTGGCTTCCCTCCTCAGGTGTTTGTGTCGAAAATGAAGGCGAGAGATGCAAGCGTCCTGGTTCCCCTGGGTGCTGCCAGCAAGGGTGCAGGCTGACCCTTGCCTGAGCACTCCCAAAAGCCTCTTAAGCTGAGAGCAGGCGCCGCACTACCGGCTCTGGGAGTCGTTGGCCGCTATTGTACATAGTCCGGTCCTTCCTCTGCCACCCGGCAAGTGCGATGGCTCTGCCTCCCTGCGGTGCTCGTCACCCAGGTTTGGGGAACACGATACTTAGAACATGTTGGCGGCTCGGGACCTGCAGGCGAAGGGGGCCCCGTGGTGCTGAGCACATCGACCTCGCGTCTCAGTGCAAGCCGGAGAGTTCGCGGAAGTCTTAACAGGCTTGCCTGACTCTTTCCGTCCGTTCTAAGAATCAGTCGGAGGCCGGGGCGGGGACGGTCTCTTGACACACGGAGGGTTGGCTTCCCTCCTCAGGCGTTTGTGTCGAAAATGAAGGCGAGAGATGCAAGCGTCCTGGTTCCCCTGGGTGCTGCCAGCAAGGGTGCAGGCTGACCCTTGCCTGAGCACTCCCAAAAGCCTCTTAGGCTGAGAGCAGGCGCCGCACTACCGGCTCTGGGAGTCGTTGGCCGCTATTGTACATAGTCCGGTCCTTCCTCTGCCACCCGGCAAGTGCGATGGCTCTGCCTCCCTGCGGTGCCCGTCACCCAGGTTTGGAGAACACGATACTTAGAACATGTTGGCGGCTCGGGACCTGCAGGCGAAAGGGGCCCCGTGGTGCTGAGCACATCGACCTCGCGTCTCAGTGCAAGCCGGAGAGTTCGCGGAAGTCTTAACAGGCTTGCCTGACTCTTTCCGTCCGTTCTAAGAATCAGTCGGAGGCCGGGGCGGGGACGGTCTCTTGACACACGGAGGGTTGGCTTCCCTCCTCAGGCGTTTGTGTCGAAAATGAAGGCGAGAGATGCAAGCGTCCTGGTTCCCCTGGGTGCTGCCAGCAAGGGTGCAGGCTGACCCTTGCCTGAGCACTCCCAGAAGCCTCTTAGGCTGAGAGCAGACGCCGCACTACCGGCTCTGGGAGTCGTTGGCCGCTATTGTACATAGTCCGGTCCTTCCTCTGCCACCCGGCAAGTGCGATGGCTCTGCCTCCCTGCGGTGCCCGTCACCCAGGTTTGGAGAACACGATACTAAGAACATGTTGGCGGCTCGGGACCTGCAGGCGAAAGGGGCCCCGTGGTGCTTAGCACATCGACCTCGCGTCTCAGTGCAAGCCGGAGAGTTCGCGGAAGTCTAAAGCTTTTGACATTCGCTCAAAGCTTTGACAGGCTTGCCCGACTCTTTCCGTCCGTTCTAAGAATCAGTCAGAGGCTGGTGGGGAGGTCTCTTGACGCAAGGGGAGGGGTGGCGTCCCTCCTCAGGCGCTTGTGTCGAAAATGAAGGCGAGAGATGCAAGCGTCCTGGTTCCCCTGGGTGCTGCCAGCAAGGGTGCAGGCTGACCCTTGCCTGAGCACTCCCAGAAGCCTCTTAGGCTGAGAGCAGACGCCGCACAACCGGCTCTGGGAGTCGTTGGCCGCTATTGTACATAGTCCGGTCCTTCCTCTGCCACCCGGCAAGTGCGATGGCTCTGCCTCCCTGCGGTGCCCGTCACCCAGGATTGGAGAACACGATACTAAGAACATGTTGGCGGCTCGGGACCTGCAGGCGAAAGGGGCCCCGTGGTGCTTAGCACATCGACCTCGCGTCTCAGTGCAAGCCGGAGAGTTCGCGGAAGTCTAAAGCTTTTGACATTCGCTCAAAGCTTTGACAGGCTTGCCCGACTCTTTCCGTCCGTTCTAAGAATCAGTCAGAGGCCGGTGGGGAGGTCTCTTGACGCAAAGGGGAGGGGTGGCGTCCCTCCTCAGGCGCTTGTGTCGAAAAATGAAGGCGAGAGACGCGAGCGGCCTGGTTGCTTTGGGTGCTGCCAGGAAGGATGTGGTCTGACCCTTGCCTGAGCACATCCAAAAGCATGTGATGTTGAGAGCAGACCTCGAGCCCCGCACAACCGGCTCTGGGAGTCGTTGGCCGCTATTGTACATAGTCCGGTCCTTCCTCTGCCACCCGGCAAGTGCGATGGCTCTGTCGCCCTGTGGTGCCCGTCACCCAGGTTTGGGGAACACGATACTAAGAACATGTTGGCGGCTCGGGACCTGCAGGCGAAAGGGGCCCCGTGGTGCTGAGCACATCGACCTCGGGTCTCAGTGCAAGCCAGAGAGTTCGCGGAAGTCTAAAGCTTTTGACATACGCTCAAATCTTTGACAGGCTTGCCCGACTCTTTCCGTCCGTTCTAAGAATCAGTCAGAGGCCGGTGGGGAGGTCTCTTGACGCAAGGGGAGGGGTGGCGTCCCTCCTCAGGCGCTTGTGTCGAAAAATGAAGGCGAGAGACACGAGCGGCCTGGTTGCTTTGGGTGCTGCCAGGAAGGATGTGGTCTGACCCTTGCCTGAGCACTCACAGAAGCATGTGACGTTGAGAGCAGACCTCGAGCCCCGCACGACCGGCTCTGGGAGTGGTTGGCCGCTATGGTACATAGTCCGGTCCTTCCTCTGCCACCCGGCAAGTGCGATGGCTCTGCCGCCCTGTGGTGCCCGTCACCCAGGTTTGGGGAACACGATACTAAGAACATGTTGGCGGCTCGGGACCTGCAGGCGAAAGGGGCCCCGGGGTGCTTAGCACATCGACCTCGTGTCTCAGTGCAAGCCGGAGGGTTCGCGGCAGTCTAAAGCTTTTGACATTCGCTCAAAGCTTTGACAGGCTTGCCCGACTCTTTCCGTCCGTTCTAAGAATCAGTCAGAGGCCAGTGCGGAGGTCTCTTGACACAAGGGGAGGGGTGGTGTCCCTCCTCAGGCGCTTGTGTCGAAAATGAAGGCGGGAGACGCAAGCGTCCTGGTTCCCCCTGGGTGCTGCCAGCAAGGGTGCAGGCTGACCCTTGCCTGAGCACTCCCAAAAGCCTCTTAGGCTGAGAGCAGACGCCGCGCTACCGGCTCTGGGAGTCGTTGGCCGCTATGGTACATAGTCCGGTCCTTCCTCTGCCACCCGGCAAGTGCGATGGCTCTGCCGCCCTGTGGTGCTCGTCACCCAGTTTTCCAACCCGGACCCGCGAGCGTGGTGCGAGGGGCGACTTCGCTGCGGTCCACACTTTGATCGATCTGGCTCCGACCGTCTGGTGTGGGAGGTCCCTTGGCGGGCCGGCTTTCCTGTTA
>NW_026867449.1:12500-22500 GCF_020745735.1 Hemiscyllium ocellatum | reverse complement strand
TTTGGAGCAGTACAAATCAGTAACCAGCGACACTTAGAATATTTTTGAAGCAGTACAAATCAGTAACCACTGACACTTAGAATATTTTTGAAGCAGTACAAATCAGTAACCAGCGACACTTAGAATATTTTTGAAGCAGTACAAATCAGTAACCACTGACACTTAGAATATTTTTGAAGCAGTACAAATCAGTAACCGCTGACACTTAGAATATTTTTGAAGCAGTACAAATCAGTAACCAGCGACACTTAGAATATTTTTGGAGCAGTACAAATCAGTAACCACTGACACTTAGAATATTTTTGAAGCAGTACAAATCAGTAACCGGCGACACTTAGAATATTTTTGAAGCAGTACAAATCAGTAACCACTGACACTTAGAATATTTTTGAAGCAGTACAAATCAGTAACCGGCGACACTTAGAATATTTTTGAAGCAGTACAAATCAGTAACCACTGACACTTAGAATATTTTTGAAGCAGTACAAATCAGTAACCGCTGACACTTAGAATATTTTTGAAGCAGTACAAATCAGTAACCAGCGACACTTAGAATATTTTTGGAGCAGTACAAATCAGTAACCAGCCCCACTTAGAATATTTTTGAGTCAGTACAAATCAGTAACCAGCGACACTTAGAATATTTTTGAAGCAGTACAAATCAGTAACCACTGACACTTAGAATATTTTTGAAGCAGTACAAATCAGTAACCAGCGACACTTAGAATATTTTTGAAGCAGTACAAATCAGTAACCAGCGACACTTAGAATATTTTTGGAGCAGTACAAATCAGTAACCAGCGACACTTAGAATATTTTTGAAGCAGTACAAATCAGTAACCAGCGACACTTAGAATATTTTTGGAGCAGTACAAATCAGTAACCAGCGACACTTAGAATATTTTTGAAGCAGTACAAATCAGTAACCACTGACACTTAGAATATTTTTGAAGCAGTACAAATCAGTAACCAGCGACACTTAGAATATTGTTGAAGCAGTACAAATCAGTAACCACTGACACTTAGAATATTTTTGAATCAGTACAAATCAGTAACCAGCGACACTTAGAATATTTTTGAAGCAGTACAAATCAGTAACCACTGACACTTAGAATATTTTTGAAGCAGTACAAATCAGTAACCGCTGACACTTAGAATATTTTTGAAGCAGTACAAATCAGTAACCAGCGACACTTAGAATATTTTTGGAGCAGTACAAATCAGTAACCAGCCCCACTTAGAATATTTTTGAGTCAGTACAAATCAGTAACCAGCGACACTTAGAATATTTTTGAAGCAGTACAAATCAGTAACCACTGACACTTAGAATATTTTTGAAGCAGTACAAATCAGTAACCAGCGACACTTAGAATATTTTTGAAGCAGTACAAATCAGTAACCAGCGACACTTAGAATATTTTTGGAGCAGTACAAATCAGTAACCAGCGACACTTAGAATATTTTTGAAGCAGTACAAATCAGTAACCAGCGACACTTAGAATATTTTTGGAGCAGTACAAATCAGTAACCAGCGACACTTAGAATATTTTTGAAGCAGTACAAATCAGTAACCACTGACACTTAGAATATTTTTGAAGCAGTACAAATCAGTAACCAGCGACACTTAGAATATTGTTGAAGCAGTACAAATCAGTAACCACTGACACTTAGAATATTTTTGAATCAGTACAAATCAGTAACCAGCGACACTTAGAATATTTTTGAAGCAGTACAAATCAGTAACCACTGACACTTAGAATATTTTTGAAGCAGTACAAATCAGTAACCAGCGACACTTAGAATATTTTTGAAGCAGTACAAATCAGTAACCAGCGACACTTAGAATATTTTTGGAGCAGTACAAATCAGTAACCAGCGACACTTAGAATATTTTTGAAGCAGTACAAATCAGTAACCACTGACACTTAGAATATTTTTGAAGCAGTACAAATCAGTAACCAGCGACACTTAGAATATTTTTGAAGCAGTACAAATCAGTAACCACTGACAATTAGAATATTTTTGAAGCAGTACAAATCAGTAACCGCTGACACTTAGAATATTTTTGAAGCAGTACAAATCAGTAACCAGCGACACTTAGAATATTTTTGGAGCAGTACAAATCAGTAACCACTGACACTTAGAATATTTTTGAAGCAGTACAAATCAGTAACCGGCGACACTTAGAATATTTTTGAAGCAGTACAAATCAGTAACCACTGACACTTAGAATATTTTTGAAGCAGTACAAATCAGTAACCGGCGACACTTAGAATATTTTTGAAGCAGTACAAATCAGTAACCACTGACACTTAGAATATTTTTGAAGCAGTACAAATCAGTAACCGCTGACACTTAGAATATTTTTGAAGCAGTACAAATCAGTAACCAGCGACACTTAGAATATTTTTGGAGCAGTACAAATCAGTAACCAGCCCCACTTAGAATATTTTTGAGTCAGTACAAATCAGTAACCAGCGACACTTAGAATATTTTTGAAGCAGTACAAATCAGTAACCACTGACACTTAGAATATTTTTGAAGCAGTACAAATCAGTAACCAGCGACACTTAGAATATTTTTGAAGCAGTACAAATCAGTAACCAGCGACACTTAGAATATTTTTGGAGCAGTACAAATCAGTAACCAGCGACACTTAGAATATTTTTGAAGCAGTACAAATCAGTAACCAGCGACACTTAGAATATTTTTGGAGCAGTACAAATCAGTAACCAGCGACACTTAGAATATTTTTGAAGCAGTACAAATCAGTAACCACTGACACTTAGAATATTTTTGAAGCAGTACAAATCAGTAACCAGCGACACTTAGAATATTTTTGAAGCAGTACAAATCAGTAACCACTGACACTTAGAATATTTTTGAAGCAGTACAAATCAGTAACCAGCGACACTTAGAATATTTTTGGAGCAGTACAAATCAGTAACCACTGACACTTAGAATATTTTTGAAGCAGTACAAATCAGTAACCAGCGACACTTAGAATATTTTTGAAGCAGTACAAATCAGTAACCACTGACACTTAGAATATTTTTGAAGCAGTACAAATCAGTAACCGCTGACACTTAGAATATTTTTGAAGCAGTACAAATCAGTAACCAGCGACACTTAGAATATTTTTGGAGCAGTACAAATCAGTAACCACTGACACTTAGAATATTTTTGAAGCAGTACAAATCAGTAACCAGCGACACTTAGAATATTTTTGGAGCAGTACAAATCAGTAACCACTGACACTTAGAATATTTTTGAAGCAGTACAAATCAGTAACCAGCGACACTTAGAATATTTTTGAAGCAGTACAAATCAGTAACCACTGACACTTAGAATATTTTTGAAGCAGTACAAATCAGTAACCAGCGACACTTAGAATATTTTTGAAGCAGTACAAATCAGTAACCACTGACACTTAGAATATTTTTGAAGCAGTACAAATCAGTAACCAGCGACACTTAGAATATTTTTGAAGCAGTACAAATCAGTAACCAGCGACACTTAGAATATTTTTGGAGCAGTACAAATCAGTAACCAGCGACACTTAGAATATTTTTGACGCAGTACAAATCAGTAACCACTGACACTTAGAATATTTTTGAAGCAGTACAAATCAGTAACCAGCGACACTTAGAATATTTTTGAAGCAGTACAAATCAGTAACCGCTGACACTTAGAATATTTTTGAAGCAGTACAAATCAGTAACCAGCGACACTTAGAATATTTTTGGAGCATTACAAATCAGTAACCAGCGACACTTAGAATATTTTTGGAGCAGTACAAATCAGTAACCACTGACACTTAGAATATTTTTGAGTCAGTACAAATCAGTAACCAGCGACACTTAGAATATTTTTCAGTCAGTACAAATCAGTAACCAGCGACACTTAGAATATTTTTGAGTCAGTACAAATCAGTAACCAGTGACACTTAGAATATTTTTGGAGCAGTACAAATCAGTAACCAGCGACACTTAGAATATTTTTGAAGCAGTACAAATCAGTAACCAAGTGCATTTTTGAATTGGTTACTGATTTCTCCGTTGAAGTTGGGGCTGCGGTTGGCTTCAGTTAGTGGTGGGGGCTTAATTTTCGCCGAGGGGAGCGTGTCCCGGTAGTGTCTCCGAGGAAGTGGTACCTATTGAAGGGGGTGTTTCTGAATTTGGGCCCTTTTTGAGTGGCATTGCCGGATGGGTTTTGTGTTGAAGGCTTCCAAATCGGGTAGCTCAGCCGGATTTGACCCGGCGGTTCTACCGACTGTCACGCCTTCGAGGGGGGACTGTTGTCTAAGTTCAGGCCGGATTTGGTGAATTTCCTAAGTCGGGAAGTGGTCCCAACGGGTTTGGGAGTGAACCTAACTGCTCATACCAACTTTGAGGCTTTGGGGCCGGGTAGCACAGTCGGATTTGACCCGGCGGTTCTGCCGAATGCCTGGCCTTCGAGGGGGGCCTGCCCTCTGAGTTCAGGCCGAATTTGGTGAATTTCCTAAGTCGGGAAGTGGTCCAAACGGGGATGGGAGTGAACCTGACAGCTCATACCGACTTTGGGGCTTCCAAGCCGGGTAGCTCAGCCGGATTTGATCCAGCGGTTCTAGCGACTGCCACGGCTTCGAGGGGGGACTGTTGTCTAAGTTCAGGCCGAATTTGGTGAATTTCCCGAGTCGGGAAGTGGTCCAAACGGGGATGGGAGTGAACCTGACAGCTCTTACCGACATTGAGGCTTCGGGGCCGGGTAGCTCAGTCGGATTTGACCCGGCGATTCTGCCGACTTCCACGCCTTCGAGCGGGGACTCTCCTCTAAGTTCAGGCCGAATTTGGTGAATTTCCTAAGTCGGGAAGTGGTCCAAACGGGGATGGGAGTGAACCTAACTGCTCATACCAACTTTGAGGCTTTGGGGCCGGGTAGCACAGTCGGATTTGACCCGGCGGTTCTGCCGAATGCCTGGCCTTCGAGGGGGGCCTGCCCTCTGAGTTCAGGCCGAATTTGGTGATTTTCCTAAGTCGGGAAGTGGTCCAAACGGGGATGGGAGTGAACCTGACAGCTCATACCGACTTTGGGGCTTCCAAGCCGGGTAGCTCAACCGGATTTGATCCGGCGGTTCTAGCGACTGCCACGGCTTCGAGGGGGGACTGTTGTCTAAGTTCAGGCCGAATTTGGTGAATTTCCCGAGTCGGGAAGTGGTCCAAACGGGGATGGGAGTGAACCTGACAGCTCTTACCGACATTGAGGCTTCGGGGCCGGGTAGCTCAGTCGGATTTGACCCGGCGATTCTGCCGACTTCCACGCCTTCGAGCGGGGACTCTCCTCTAAGTTCAGGCCGAATTTGGTGAATTTCCTAAGTCGGGAAGTGGTCCAAACGGGGATGGGAGTGAACCTAACTGCTCATACCAACTTTGAGGCTTTGGGGCCGGGTAGCACAGTCGGATTTGACCCGGCGGTTCTGCCGAATGCCTGGCCTTCGAGGGGGGCCTGCCCTCTGAGTTCAGGCCGAATTTGGTGATTTTCCTAAGTCGGGAAGTGGTCCAAACGGGGATGGGAGTGAACCTGACAGCTCATACCGACTTTGGGGCTTCCAAGCCGGGTAGCTCAACCGGATTTGATCCGGCGGTTCTAGCGACTGCCACGGCTTCGAGGGGGGACTGTTGTCTAAGTTCAGGCCGAATTTGGTGAATTTCCCGAGTCGGGAAGTGGTCCAAACGGGGATGGGAGTGAACCTGACAGCTCTTACCGACATTGAGGCTTCGGGGCCGGGTAGCTCAGTCGGATTTGACCCGGCGATTCTGCCGACTTCCACGCCTTCGAGCGGGGACTCTCCTCTAAGTTCAGGCCGAATTTGGTGAATTTCCTAAGTCGGGAAGTGGTCCAAACGGGGATGGGAGTGAACCTGACAGCTCTTACCGACTTTGGGGCTTCCAAGCCGGGTAGCTCAACCGGATTTGATCCGGCGGTTCTAGCGACTGTCACGCCTTCGAGGGGGGACTGTTGTATAAGTTCAGGCCGAATTTGGTGAATTTCCCGAGTCGGGAAGTGGTCCAAACGGGGATGGGAGTGAACCTGACAGCTCTTACCGACTTTGGGGCTTCCAAGCCGGGTAGCTCAACCGGATTTGATCCGGCGGTTCTGCCGACTGTCACGCCTTCGAGGGGGGACTGTTGTATAAGTTCAGGCCGAATTTGGTGAATTTCCCGAGTCGGGAAGTGGTCCAAACGGGGATGGGAGTGAACCTGACAGCTCTTACCGACTTTGAGGCTTCGGGGCCGGGTAGCTCAGCCGGATTTGATCCGGCGGTTCTGCCGACTGTCACGCCTTCGAGGGGGGACTGTCCTCTGAGTTCAGGCCGAATTTGGTGAATTTCCCGAGTCGGGAAGTGGTCCAAACGGGGATGGGAGTGAACCTGACAGCTCATACCGACTTTGAGGCTTCCAAGCCGGGTAGCTCAGCCGGATTTGACCCGGCGATTCTGCCGACTTCCACGCCTTCGAGGGGGGACTGCCCTCTGAGTTCAGGCCGAATTTGGTGCATTTCCCGAGTCGGGAAGTGGTCTCTGTCACAACGGGGGCAAGTGTCTGAAGAGGTAAAGTGAGTAACCAGCACAGCTTAGGGAAGGGTTCCAAAGTTCTCAACAATGTGAATTCGGTTACCAGGAAAGCTTAGGAAAGCTGCCTGACTGTCCCAAACGAATGAACTGCAAAACTTAGGGAACATGCCCGAAGATGCTTAAAAGTGTGAAATCAGTAAGCAGGAAAGCATAGGAAAGTGCCTGAAAGTGCTAAATGAGTAACATGAAAAACGTAGAAAAATGCCCGAAAATGTTTAAAAGTGTGAACTCAGTAACCAGCAAAACTTAGTAAAACGTTGGAAAAGCAGAAATGAGTAACCAGAAAAACTTAGAAAAATGTTTGAAAATGAGAAATGAGTAACCAGAAAAACTTAGAAAAATGTTTGAAAATGAGAAATGAGTAACCAAGAAAACTTAGAAAAATGCCCAAAAAGAAGAAATCAGTAACCAGAAAAACTTAGAAAAATGTTTGAAAATGAGAAATGAGTAACCAGAAAAACTTAGAAAAATGTTTGAAAATGAGAAATGAGTAACCAAGAAAACTTAGAAAAATGCCCAAAAAGAAGAAATCAGTAACCAGAAAAACTTAGAAAAATGTTTGAAAATGAGAAATGAGTAACCAAGAAAACTTAGAAAAATGTTTGAAAATGAGAAATGAGTAACCAAGAAAACTTAGAAAAATGCCCAAAAAGAAGAAATCAGTAACCAGAAAAACTTAGAAAAATGTTTGAAAATGAGAAATGAGTAACCAAGAAAACTTAGAAAAATGCCCAAAAAGAAGAAATCAGTAACCAGAAAAACTTAGAAAAATGTTTGAAAATGAGAAATGAGTAACCAGAAAAACTTAGAAAAATGTTTGAAAATGAGAAATGAGTAACCAAGAAAACTTAGAAAAATGCCCAAAAAGAAGAAATCAGTAACCAGAAAAACTTAGAAAAATGTTTGAAAATGAGAAATGAGTAACCAAGAAAACTTAGAAAAATGCCCGAAAAGAAGAAATCAGTAACCAGAAAAACTTAGAAAAATTTTCGGCCAAGTGTGAAAAATATTCTAAGTGTCAGCGGAGGAAAATGCCGAAGCATCGGGAAAGATTCAAAAACTCATGCCGAACATGAGTTCCGAAGTGCCGGAGGAACTGGGCGAATTGAGCCCGGCGGTTGGCCAGATGTCGTTTTGAGTCTGCAGCCCGAAAACTTTAACTTTGTCTGCCGCGGAAGTCTGGACCGGGAAAAATCCAAACGGTTTTGCCGGGTTCGAGTTCCAGAGCGAAGCAGTCGAATTTGAAATTCAGACCCATTCAGTGCCACTTGACATTGTGACACAGTGAGGTTGGCGGGGTACCCGGAGATTTCTGGGAACACGATTTTTAGAACAAAATGGCGGCGCGGGACCACTTTGAAAGGCATCCGAAAAACGGTTCCGCGGGCAGAGCACTTGAATGACAGGCCTGTGTGCATGCCCAAGAGCTCTCGGAAGTCTAATTTTTGACACTTTGTCAAATTTTCGACAGACTTACCCAACTCTTGCTGCCTGTTCTAAGAATCAGTCAGAGGCCTGTGCGGCGGTCTCTTGACACTTTGGAGGGCGGGCAAACCCCACGTTGACTCCGGCCGTCCCTCCAAAAGGCACTTGCTATTGGGGGAAAGGATTGCAAGTAGCCTGGTTCCCGTGGGAGCGGCCAGGAAGGGTGCAGGCTGGCCCTTGCCTGAGCATTCCCAAAACCCTCTTCCGCTGAGAGCAGACCTCGCACGCCGCACTACCGGCTCTGGGAGTGGTTGGCCGCTATTGTACATAGTCCGGTCCTTCCTCTGCCACCCGGCAAGTGCGATGGCTCTGCCGCCCTGCGGTGCTCGTCACCCAGGTTTGGGGAACACGATACTTAGAACATGTTGGCGGCTCGGGACCTGCAGGCGAAAGGGGCCCCGTGGTGCTGAGCACATCGACCTCGGGTCTCAGTGCAAGCCGGAGAGTTCGCGGAAGTCTTAAAAGATTTTGACATCTGCTCAATTCTTTGACAGGCTTGCCTGACTCTTTCCGTCCGTTCTAAGAATCAGTCGGAGGCGGGGGCGGGGACGGTCTCTTGACACACGGTGGGTTGGCTTCCCTCCTCAGGTGTTTGTGTCGAAAATGAAGGCGAGAGATGCAAGCGTCCTGGTTCCCCTGGGTGCTGCCAGCAAGGGTGCAGGCTGACCCTTGCCTGAGCACTCCCAAAAGCCTCTTAAGCTGAGAGCAGGCGCCGCACTACCGGCTCTGGGAGTCGTTGGCCGCTATTGTACATAGTCCGGTCCTTCCTCTGCCACCCGGCAAGTGCGATGGCTCTGCCTCCCTGCGGTGCTCGTCA
The DNA here is from genome assembly GCF_020745735.1 of Hemiscyllium ocellatum. Taxonomy (NCBI): domain Eukaryota; kingdom Metazoa; phylum Chordata; class Chondrichthyes; order Orectolobiformes; family Hemiscylliidae; genus Hemiscyllium; species Hemiscyllium ocellatum. The sequence continues at coordinate 13,585 of NW_026867449.1, read as the reverse complement.
CCCAGGTTTGGGGAACACGATACTTAGAACATGTTGGCGGCTCGGGACCTGCAGGCGAAGGGGGCCCCGTGGTGCTGAGCACATCGACCTCGCGTCTCAGTGCAAGCCGGAGAGTTCGCGGAAGTCTTAACAGGCTTGCCTGACTCTTTCCGTCCGTTCTAAGAATCAGTCGGAGGCCGGGGCGGGGACGGTCTCTTGACACACGGAGGGTTGGCTTCCCTCCTCAGGCGTTTGTGTCGAAAATGAAGGCGAGAGATGCAAGCGTCCTGGTTCCCCTGGGTGCTGCCAGCAAGGGTGCAGGCTGACCCTTGCCTGAGCACTCCCAAAAGCCTCTTAGGCTGAGAGCAGGCGCCGCACTACCGGCTCTGGGAGTCGTTGGCCGCTATTGTACATAGTCCGGTCCTTCCTCTGCCACCCGGCAAGTGCGATGGCTCTGCCTCCCTGCGGTGCCCGTCACCCAGGTTTGGAGAACACGATACTTAGAACATGTTGGCGGCTCGGGACCTGCAGGCGAAAGGGGCCCCGTGGTGCTGAGCACATCGACCTCGCGTCTCAGTGCAAGCCGGAGAGTTCGCGGAAGTCTTAACAGGCTTGCCTGACTCTTTCCGTCCGTTCTAAGAATCAGTCGGAGGCCGGGGCGGGGACGGTCTCTTGACACACGGAGGGTTGGCTTCCCTCCTCAGGCGTTTGTGTCGAAAATGAAGGCGAGAGATGCAAGCGTCCTGGTTCCCCTGGGTGCTGCCAGCAAGGGTGCAGGCTGACCCTTGCCTGAGCACTCCCAGAAGCCTCTTAGGCTGAGAGCAGACGCCGCACTACCGGCTCTGGGAGTCGTTGGCCGCTATTGTACATAGTCCGGTCCTTCCTCTGCCACCCGGCAAGTGCGATGGCTCTGCCTCCCTGCGGTGCCCGTCACCCAGGTTTGGAGAACACGATACTAAGAACATGTTGGCGGCTCGGGACCTGCAGGCGAAAGGGGCCCCGTGGTGCTTAGCACATCGACCTCGCGTCTCAGTGCAAGCCGGAGAGTTCGCGGAAGTCTAAAGCTTTTGACATTCGCTCAAAGCTTTGACAGGCTTGCCCGACTC
>NW_026867448.1:586403-593421 GCF_020745735.1 Hemiscyllium ocellatum | reverse complement strand
CACTTCCTGGCAGCACCCAAAGCCAACCAGAGCCGATCGTGTCTCTCGCCTTCATTTTCGGACACCAAGCGCCTGGAGGAGGGACGCCACCCCTCCCCTTGCGTCAAGAGACCTCCGGACCGGCCTCTGACTGATTCTTTAGAACGGACGGAAAGAGTCGGGCAAGCCTGTCAAAGATTTGAGCGTATGTCAAAAGCTTTAGACTTCCGCGAACTCTCTGGCTTGCACTGAGGACCCGAGGTCGATTGTGCTCAGCACCACGGGGCCCCTTTCGCCTGCAGGTCCGAGCCGCCAACATGTTCTTAGTATCGTGTTCCCCAAACCTGGGTGACGGGCACCACAGGGCGACAGAGCCATCGCACTTGCCGGGTGGCAGAGGAAGGACCGGACTAAGTACAATAGCGGCCAACGACTCCCAGAGCCGGTTGTGCGGGGCTCGAGGTCTGCTCTCAACATCACATGCTTTTGGATGTGCTCAGGCAAGGGTCAGACCACATCCTTCCTGGCAGCACCCAAAGCAACAGGCCGCTCGCGTCTCTCGCCTTCATTTTTCGACACAAGCGCCTGAGGAGGGACGCCACCCCTCCCCTTTGCGTCAAGAGACCACCCCACCGGCCTCTGACTGATTCTTAGAACGGACGGAAAGAGTCGGGCAAGCCTGTCAAAGCTTTGAGCGAATGTCAAAATCTTTAGACTTCCGCGAACTCTCGGCTTGCACTGAGACGCGATGTCGATGTGCTAAGCACCACGGGGCCCTTTCGCCTGCAGGTCCCGAGCCGCCAACATGTTCTTCGTATCGTGTTCTCCAATCCTGGGTGACGGGCACCGCAGGGAGGCAGAGCCATCGCACTTGCCGGGTGGCAGAGAAGGACCGGACTATGTACAATAGCGGCCAACGACTCCCAGAGCCGGTAGTGCGGCGTCTGCTCTCAGCCTAAGAGGCTTCTGGGAGTGCTCAGGCAAGGGTCAGCCTGCACCTTGCTGGCAGCACCCAGGGGAACCAGGACGCTTGCATCTCTCGCCTTCATTTTCGACACAAGCGCCTGAGGAGGGACGCCACCCCTCCCCTTGCGTCAAGAGACCTCCCCACCGGCCTCTGACTGATTCTTAGAACGGACGGAAAGAGTCGGGCAAGCCTGTCAAAGCTTTGAGCGAATGTCAAAAGCTTTAGACTTCCGCGAACTCTCCGGCTTGCACTGAGACGCGAGGTCGATGTGCTAAGCACCACGGGGCCCCTTTCGCCTGCAGGTCCCGAGCCGCCAACATGTTCTTAGTATCGTGTTCTCCAAACCTGGGTGACGGGCACCGCAGGGAGGCAGAGCCATCGCACTTGCCGGGTGGCAGAGGAAGGACCGGACTATGTACAATAGCGGCCAACGACTCCCAGAGCCGGTAGTGCGGCGTCTGCTCTCAGCCTAAGAGGCTTCTGGGAGTGCTCAGGCAAGGGTCAGCCTGCACCCTTGCTGGCAGCACCAGGGGAACCAGGACGCTTGCATCTCTCGCCTTCATTTTCGACACAAACGCCTGAGGAGGGAAGCCAACCCTCCGTGTGTCAAGAGACCGTCCCCGCCCCGGCCTCCGACTGATTCTTAGAACGGACGGAAAGAGTCAGGCAAGCCTGTTAAGACTTCCGCGAACTCTCCGGCTTGCACTGAGACGCGAGGTCGATGTGCTCAGCACACGGGGCCCCTTTCGCCTGCAGGTCCCGAGCCGCCAACATGTTCTAAGTATCGTGTTCTCCAAACCTGGGTGACGGGCACCGCAGGGAGGCAGAGCCATCGCACTTGCCGGGTGGCAGAGGAAGGACGGACTATGTACAATAGCGGCCAACGACTCCCAGAGCGGGTAGTGCGGCGCCTGCTCTCAGCCTAAGAGGCTTGTGGGAGTGCTCAGGCAAGGGTCAGCCTGCACCCTTGCTGGCAGCACCCAGGGGAACCAGGACGCTTGCATCTCTCGCCTTCATTTTCGACACAAACGCCTGAGGAGGGAAGCCAACCCTCCGTGTGTCAAGAGACCGTCCCCGCCCGGCCTCCGACTGATTCTTAGAACGGACGGAAAGAGTCAGGCAAGCCTGTTAAGACTTCCGCGAACTCTCCGGCTTGCACTGAGACGCGAGGTCGATGTGCTCAGCACCACGGGGCCCCCTTCGCCTGCAGGTCCGAGCCGCCAACATGTTCTAAGTATCGTGTTCCCCAAACCTGGGTGACGAGCACCGCAGGGAGGCAGAGCCATCGCACTTGCCGGGTGGCAGAGGAAGGACCGGACTATGTACAATAGCGGCCAACGACTCCCAGAGCCGGTAGTGCGGCGCCTGCTCTCAGCTTAAGAGGCTTTTGGGAGTGCTCAGGCAAGGGTCAGCCTGCACCCTTGCTGCAGCACCCAGGGGAACCAGGACGCTTGCATCTCTCGCCTTCATTTTCGACACAAACGCCTGAGGAGGAAGCCAACCCTCCGTGTGTCAAGAGACCGTCCCCGCCCCGGCCTCCGACTGATTCTTAGAACGGACGGAAAGAGTCAGGCAAGCCTGTCAAAGATTTGAGCAGATGTCAAAATCTTTTAAGACTTCCGCGAACTCTCCGGCTTGCACTGAGACCCGAGGTCGATGTGCTCAGCACCACGGGGCCCCTTTCGCCTGCAGGTCCCGAGCCGCCAACATGTTCTAAGTATCGTGTTCCCCAAACCTGGGTGACGAGCACCGCAGGGCGGCAGAGCCATCGCACTTGCCGGGTGGCAGAGGAAGGACCGGACTATGTACAATAGCGGCCAACCACTCCCAGAGCCGGTAGTGCGGCGTGCGAGGTCTGCTCTCAGCGGAAGAGGGTTTTGGGAATGCTCAGGCAAGGGCCAGCCTGCACCCTTCCTGGCCGCTCCCACGGGAACCAGGCTACTTGCAATCCTTTCCCCCAATAGCAAGTGCCTTTTGGAGGGACGGCCGGAGTCAACGTGGGGTTTGCCCGCCCTCCAAAGTGTCAAGAGACCGCCGCACAGGCCTCTGACTGATTCTTAGAACAGGCAGCAAGAGTTGGGTAAGTCTGTCGAAAATTTGACAAAGTGTCAAAAATTAGACTTCCGAGAGCTCTTGGGCATGCACACAGGCCTGTCATTCAAGTGCTCTGCCCGCGGAACCGTTTTTCGGATGCCTTTCAAAGTGGTCCCGCGCCGCCATTTTGTTCTAAAAATCGTGTTCCCAGAAATCTCCGGGTACCCCGCCAACCTCACTGTGTCACAATGTCAAGTGGCACTGAATGGGTCTGAATTTCAAATTCGACTGCTTCGCTCTGGAACTCGAACCGGCAAAACCGTTTGGATTTTTCCCGGTCCAGACTTCCGCGGCAGACAAAGTTAAAGTTTTCGGGCTGCAGACTCAAAACGACATCTGGCCAACCGCCGGGCTCAATTCGCCCAGTTCCTCCGGCACTTCGGAACTCATGTTCGGCATGAGTTTTTGAATCTTTCCCGATGCTTCGGCATTTTCCTCCGCTGACACTTAGAATATTTTTCACACTTGGCCGAAAATTTTTCTAAGTTTTTCTGGTTACTGATTTCTTCTTTTCGGGCATTTTTCTAAGTTTTCTTGGTTACTCATTTCTCATTTTCAAACATTTTTCTAAGTTTTTCTGGTTACTGATTTCTTCTTTTTGGGCATTTTTCTAAGTTTTCTTGGTTACTCATTTCTCATTTTCAAACATTTTTCTAAGTTTTTCTGGTTACTCATTTCTCATTTTCAAACATTTTTCTAAGTTTTTTCTGGTTACTGATTTCTTCTTTTTGGGCATTTTTCTAAGTTTTCTTGGTTACTCATTTCTCATTTTCAAACATTTTTCTAAGTTTTTCTGGTTACTGATTTCTTCTTTTTGGGCATTTTTCTAAGTTTTCTTGGTTACTCATTTCTCATTTTCAAACATTTTTCTAAGTTGTTCTGGTTACTCATTTCTCATTTTCAAACATTTTTCTAAGTTTTTCTGGTTACTGATTTCTTCTTTTTGGGCATTTTTCTAAGTTTTCTTGGTTACTCATTTCTCATTTTCAAACATTTTTCTAAGTTTTTCTGGTTACTGATTTCTTCTTTTTGGGCATTTTTCTAAGTTTTCTTGGTTACTCATTTCTCATTTTCAAACATTTTTCTAAGTTTTTCTGGTTACTCATTTCTCATTTTCAAACATTTTTCTAAGTTTTTCTGGTTACTGATTTCTTCTTTTGGGCATTTTTCTAAGTTTTCTTGGTTACTCATTTCTCATTTTCAACATTTTTCTAAGTTTTTCTGGTTACTGATTTCTTCTTTTGGGCATTTTTCTAAGTTTTTCTTGGTTACTCATTTCTCATTTTCAAACATTTTTCTAAGTTTTTCTGGTTACTCATTTCTGCTTTTCCAACGTTTTACTAAGTTTTGCTGGTTACTGAGTTCACACTTTTAAACATTTTCGGGCATTTTTCTACGTTTTTCATGTTACTCATTAGCACTTTCAGGCACTTTCCTATGCTTTCCTGCTTACTGATTTCACACTTTTAAGCATCTTCGGGCATGTTCCCTAAGTTTTGCAGTTCATTCGTTTGGGACAGTCAGGCAACTTTCCTAAGCTTTCCTGGTAACCGAATTCACATTGTTGAGAACTTTGGAACCCTTCCCTAAGCTGTGCTGGTTACTCACTTTACCTCTTCAGACACTTGCCCCCGTTGTGACAGAGACCACTTCCCGACTCGGGAAATGCACCAAATTCGGCCTGAACTCAGAGGGCAGTCCCCCCTCGAAGGCGTGGAAGTCGGCAGAATCGCCGGGTCAAATCCGGCTGAGCTACCCGGCTTGGAAGCCTCAAAGTCGGTATGAGCTGTCAGGTTCACTCCCATCCCCGTTTGGACCACTTCCCGACTCGGGAAATTCACCAAATTCGGCCTGAACTCAGAGGACAGTCCCCCCTCGAAGGCGTGACAGTCGGCAGAACCGCCGGATCAAATCCGGCTGAGCTACCCGGCCCCGAAGCCTCAAAGTCGGTAAGAGCTGTCAGGTTCTCTCCCATCCCCGTTTGGACCACTTCCCGACTCGGGAAATTCACCAAATTCGGCCTGAACTTATACAACAGTCCCCCCTCGAAGGCGTGACAGTCGGCAGAACCGCCGGATCAAATCCGGTTGAGCTACCCGGCTTGGAAGCCCCAAAGTCGGTAAGAGCTGTCAGGTTCACTCCCATCCCCGTTTGGACCACTTCCCGACTCGGGAAATTCACCAAATTCGGCCTGAACTTATACAACAGTCCCCCCTCGAAGGCGTGACAGTCGCTAGAACCGCCGGATCAAATCCGGTTGAGCTACCCGGCTTGGAAGCCCCAAAGTCGGTAAGAGCTGTCAGGTTCACTCCCATCCCCGTTTGGACCACTTCCCGACTTAGGAAATTCACCAAATTCGGCCTGAACTTAGAGGAGAGTCCCCGCTCGAAGGCGTGGAAGTCGGCAGAATCGCCGGGTCAAATCCGACTGAGCTACCCGGCCCCGAAGCCTCAATGTCGGTAAGAGCTGTCAGGTTCACTCCCATCCCCGTTTGGACCACTTCCCGACTCGGGAAATTCACCAAATTCGGCCTGAACTTAGACAACAGTCCCCCCTCGAAGCCGTGGCAGTCGCTAGAACCGCCGGATCAAATCCGGTTGAGCTACCCGGCTTGGAAGCCCCAAAGTCGGTATGAGCTGTCAGGTTCACTCCCATCCCCGTTTGGACCACTTCCCGACTTAGGAAAATCACCAAATTCGGCCTGAACTCAGAGGGCAGGCCCCCCTCGAAGGCCAGGCATTCGGCAGAACCGCCGGGTCAAATCCGACTGTGCTACCCGGCCCCGAAGCCTCAAAGTTGGTATGAGCAGTTAGGTTCACTCCCATCCCCGTTTGGACCACTTCCCGACTTAGGAAATTCACCAAATTCGGCCTGAACTTAGAGGAGAGTCCCCGCTCGAAGGCGTGGAAGTCGGCAGAATCGCCGGGTCAAATCCGACTGAGCTACCCGGCCCCGAAGCCTCAATGTCGGTAAGAGCTGTCAGGTTCACTCCCATCCCCGTTTGGACCACTTCCCGACTCGGGAAATTCACCAAATTCGGCCTGAACTTAGACAACAGTCCCCCCTCGAAGCCGTGGCAGTCGCTAGAACCGCCGGATCAAATCCGGTTGAGCTACCCGGCTTGGAAGCCCCAAAGTCGGTATGAGCTGTCAGGTTCACTCCCATCCCCGTTTGGACCACTTCCCGACTTAGGAAAATCACCAAATTCGGCCTGAACTCAGAGGGCAGGCCCCCCTCGAAGGCCAGGCATTCGGCAGAACCGCCGGGTCAAATCCGACTGTGCTACCCGGCCCCAAAGCCTCAAAGTTGGTATGAGCAGTTAGGTTCACTCCCAAACCCGTTGGGACCACTTCCCGACTTAGGAAATTCACCAAATTCGGCCTGAACTTAGACAACAGTCCCCCCTCGAAGGCGTGACAGTCGGTAGAACCGCCGGGTCAAATCCGGCTGAGCTACCCGATTTGGAAGCCTTCAACACAAAACCCATCCGGCAATGCCACTCAAAAAGGGCCCAAATTCAGAAACACACCCCTTCAATAGGTACCACTTCCTCGGAGACACTACCGGGACACGCTCCCCTCGGCGAAAATTAAGCCCCCACCACTAACTGAAGCCAACCGCAGCCCCAACTTCAACGGAGAAATCAGTAACCAATTCAAAAATGCACTTGGTTACTGATTTGTACTGCTTCAAAAATATTCTAAGTGTCGCTGGTTACTGATTTGTACTGCTTCAAAAATATTCTAAGTGTCAGTGGTTACTGATTTGTACTGCTCCAAAAATATTCTAAGTGTCAGTGGTTACTGATTTGTACTGCTTCAAAAATATTCTAAGTGTCAGTGGTTACTGATTTGTACTGCTCCAAAAATATTCTAAGTGTCGCTGGTTACTGATTTGTACTGCTTCAAAAATATTCTAAGTGTCAGCGGTTACTGATTTGTACTGCTTCAAAAATATTCTAAGTGTCAGTGGTTACTG
>NW_026867448.1:566403-573903 GCF_020745735.1 Hemiscyllium ocellatum | reverse complement strand
TCAAGAGACCACCCCACCGGCCTCTGACTGATTCTTAGAACGGACGGAAAGAGTCGGGCAAGCCTGTCAAAGCTTTGAGCGAATGTCAAAAGCTTTAGACTTCCGCGAACTCTCCGGCTTGCACTGAGACGCGAGGTCGATGTGCTAAGCACCACGGGGCCCCTTTCGCCTGCAGGTCCCGAGCCGCCAACATGTTCTTCGTATCGTGTTCTCCAATCCTGGGTGACGGGCACCGCAGGGAGGCAGAGCCATCGCACTTGCCGGGTGGCAGAGGAAGGACCGGACTATGTACAATAGCGGCCAACGACTCCCAGAGCCGGTAGTGCGGCGTCTGCTCTCAGCCTAAGAGGCTTCTGGGAGTGCTCAGGCAAGGGTCAGCCTGCACCCTTGCTGGCAGCACCCAGGGGAACCAGGACGCTTGCATCTCTCGCCTTCATTTTCGACACAAGCGCCTGAGGAGGGACGCCACCCCTCCCCTTGCGTCAAGAGACCTCCCCACCGGCCTCTGACTGATTCTTAGAACGGACGGAAAGAGTCGGGCAAGCCTGTCAAAGCTTTGAGCGAATGTCAAAAGCTTTAGACTTCCGCGAACTCTCCGGCTTGCACTGAGACGCGAGGTCGATGTGCTAAGCACCACGGGGCCCCTTTCGCCTGCAGGTCCCGAGCCGCCAACATGTTCTTAGTATCGTGTTCTCCAAACCTGGGTGACGGGCACCGCAGGGAGGCAGAGCCATCGCACTTGCCGGGTGGCAGAGGAAGGACCGGACTATGTACAATAGCGGCCAACGACTCCCAGAGCCGGTAGTGCGGCGTCTGCTCTCAGCCTAAGAGGCTTCTGGGAGTGCTCAGGCAAGGGTCAGCCTGCACCCTTGCTGGCAGCACCCAGGGGAACCAGGACGCTTGCATCTCTCGCCTTCATTTTCGACACAAACGCCTGAGGAGGGAAGCCAACCCTCCGTGTGTCAAGAGACCGTCCCCGCCCCGGCCTCCGACTGATTCTTAGAACGGACGGAAAGAGTCAGGCAAGCCTGTTAAGACTTCCGCGAACTCTCCGGCTTGCACTGAGACGCGAGGTCGATGTGCTCAGCACCACGGGGCCCCTTTCGCCTGCAGGTCCCGAGCCGCCAACATGTTCTAAGTATCGTGTTCTCCAAACCTGGGTGACGGGCACCGCAGGGAGGCAGAGCCATCGCACTTGCCGGGTGGCAGAGGAAGGACCGGACTATGTACAATAGCGGCCAACGACTCCCAGAGCCGGTAGTGCGGCGCCTGCTCTCAGCCTAAGAGGCTTTTGGGAGTGCTCAGGCAAGGGTCAGCCTGCACCCTTGCTGGCAGCACCCAGGGGAACCAGGACGCTTGCATCTCTCGCCTTCATTTTCGACACAAACGCCTGAGGAGGGAAGCCAACCCTCCGTGTGTCAAGAGACCGTCCCCGCCCCGGCCTCCGACTGATTCTTAGAACGGACGGAAAGAGTCAGGCAAGCCTGTTAAGACTTCCGCGAACTCTCCGGCTTGCACTGAGACGCGAGGTCGATGTGCTCAGCACCACGGGGCCCCCTTCGCCTGCAGGTCCCGAGCCGCCAACATGTTCTAAGTATCGTGTTCCCCAAACCTGGGTGACGAGCACCGCAGGGAGGCAGAGCCATCGCACTTGCCGGGTGGCAGAGGAAGGACCGGACTATGTACAATAGCGGCCAACGACTCCCAGAGCCGGTAGTGCGGCGCCTGCTCTCAGCTTAAGAGGCTTTTGGGAGTGCTCAGGCAAGGGTCAGCCTGCACCCTTGCTGGCAGCACCCAGGGGAACCAGGACGCTTGCATCTCTCGCCTTCATTTTCGACACAAACGCCTGAGGAGGGAAGCCAACCCTCCGTGTGTCAAGAGACCGTCCCCGCCCCGGCCTCCGACTGATTCTTAGAACGGACGGAAAGAGTCAGGCAAGCCTGTCAAAGATTTGAGCAGATGTCAAAATCTTTTAAGACTTCCGCGAACTCTCCGGCTTGCACTGAGACCCGAGGTCGATGTGCTCAGCACCACGGGGCCCCTTTCGCCTGCAGGTCCCGAGCCGCCAACATGTTCTAAGTATCGTGTTCCCCAAACCTGGGTGACGAGCACCGCAGGGCGGCAGAGCCATCGCACTTGCCGGGTGGCAGAGGAAGGACCGGACTATGTACAATAGCGGCCAACCACTCCCAGAGCCGGTAGTGCGGCGTGCGAGGTCTGCTCTCAGCGGAAGAGGGTTTTGGGAATGCTCAGGCAAGGGCCAGCCTGCACCCTTCCTGGCCGCTCCCACGGGAACCAGGCTACTTGCAATCCTTTCCCCCAATAGCAAGTGCCTTTTGGAGGGACGGCCGGAGTCAACGTGGGGTTTGCCCGCCCTCCAAAGTGTCAAGAGACCGCCGCACAGGCCTCTGACTGATTCTTAGAACAGGCAGCAAGAGTTGGGTAAGTCTGTCGAAAATTTGACAAAGTGTCAAAAATTAGACTTCCGAGAGCTCTTGGGCATGCACACAGGCCTGTCATTCAAGTGCTCTGCCCGCGGAACCGTTTTTCGGATGCCTTTCAAAGTGGTCCCGCGCCGCCATTTTGTTCTAAAAATCGTGTTCCCAGAAATCTCCGGGTACCCCGCCAACCTCACTGTGTCACAATGTCAAGTGGCACTGAATGGGTCTGAATTTCAAATTCGACTGCTTCGCTCTGGAACTCGAACCCGGCAAAACCGTTTGGATTTTTCCCGGTCCAGACTTCCGCGGCAGACAAAGTTAAAGTTTTCGGGCTGCAGACTCAAAACGACATCTGGCCAACCGCCGGGCTCAATTCGCCCAGTTCCTCCGGCACTTCGGAACTCATGTTCGGCATGAGTTTTTGAATCTTTCCCGATGCTTCGGCATTTTCCTCCGCTGACACTTAGAATATTTTTCACACTTGGCCGAAAATTTTTCTAAGTTTTTCTGGTTACTGATTTCTTCTTTTCGGGCATTTTTCTAAGTTTTCTTGGTTACTCATTTCTCATTTTCAAACATTTTTCTAAGTTTTTCTGGTTACTGATTTCTTCTTTTTGGGCATTTTTCTAAGTTTTCTTGGTTACTCATTTCTCATTTTCAAACATTTTTCTAAGTTTTTCTGGTTACTCATTTCTCATTTTCAAACATTTTTCTAAGTTTTTCTGGTTACTGATTTCTTCTTTTTGGGCATTTTTCTAAGTTTTCTTGGTTACTCATTTCTCATTTTCAAACATTTTTCTAAGTTTTTCTGGTTACTGATTTCTTCTTTTTGGGCATTTTTCTAAGTTTTCTTGGTTACTCATTTCTCATTTTCAAACATTTTTCTAAGTTGTTCTGGTTACTCATTTCTCATTTTCAAACATTTTTCTAAGTTTTTCTGGTTACTGATTTCTTCTTTTTGGGCATTTTTCTAAGTTTTCTTGGTTACTCATTTCTCATTTTCAAACATTTTTCTAAGTTTTTCTGGTTACTGATTTCTTCTTTTTGGGCATTTTTCTAAGTTTTCTTGGTTACTCATTTCTCATTTTCAAACATTTTTCTAAGTTTTTCTGGTTACTCATTTCTCATTTTCAAACATTTTTCTAAGTTTTTCTGGTTACTGATTTCTTCTTTTTGGGCATTTTTCTAAGTTTTCTTGGTTACTCATTTCTCATTTTCAAACATTTTTCTAAGTTTTTCTGGTTACTGATTTCTTCTTTTTGGGCATTTTTCTATGTTTTCTTGGTTACTCATTTCTCATTTTCAAACATTTTTCTAAGTTTTTCTGGTTACTCATTTCTGCTTTTCCAACGTTTTACTAAGTTTTGCTGGTTACTGAGTTCACACTTTTAAACATTTTCGGGCATTTTTCTACGTTTTTCATGTTACTCATTTAGCACTTTCAGGCACTTTCCTATGCTTTCCTGCTTACTGATTTCACACTTTTAAGCATCTTCGGGCATGTTCCCTAAGTTTTGCAGTTCATTCGTTTGGGACAGTCAGGCAACTTTCCTAAGCTTTCCTGGTAACCGAATTCACATTGTTGAGAACTTTGGAACCCTTCCCTAAGCTGTGCTGGTTACTCACTTTACCTCTTCAGACACTTGCCCCCGTTGTGACAGAGACCACTTCCCGACTCGGGAAATGCACCAAATTCGGCCTGAACTCAGAGGGCAGTCCCCCCTCGAAGGCGTGGAAGTCGGCAGAATCGCCGGGTCAAATCCGGCTGAGCTACCCGGCTTGGAAGCCTCAAAGTCGGTATGAGCTGTCAGGTTCACTCCCATCCCCGTTTGGACCACTTCCCGACTCGGGAAATTCACCAAATTCGGCCTGAACTCAGAGGACAGTCCCCCCTCGAAGGCGTGACAGTCGGCAGAACCGCCGGATCAAATCCGGCTGAGCTACCCGGCCCCGAAGCCTCAAAGTCGGTAAGAGCTGTCAGGTTCTCTCCCATCCCCGTTTGGACCACTTCCCGACTCGGGAAATTCACCAAATTCGGCCTGAACTTATACAACAGTCCCCCCTCGAAGGCGTGACAGTCGGCAGAACCGCCGGATCAAATCCGGTTGAGCTACCCGGCTTGGAAGCCCCAAAGTCGGTAAGAGCTGTCAGGTTCACTCCCATCCCCGTTTGGACCACTTCCCGACTCGGGAAATTCACCAAATTCGGCCTGAACTTATACAACAGTCCCCCCTCGAAGGCGTGACAGTCGCTAGAACCGCCGGATCAAATCCGGTTGAGCTACCCGGCTTGGAAGCCCCAAAGTCGGTAAGAGCTGTCAGGTTCACTCCCATCCCCGTTTGGACCACTTCCCGACTTAGGAAATTCACCAAATTCGGCCTGAACTTAGAGGAGAGTCCCCGCTCGAAGGCGTGGAAGTCGGCAGAATCGCCGGGTCAAATCCGACTGAGCTACCCGGCCCCGAAGCCTCAATGTCGGTAAGAGCTGTCAGGTTCACTCCCATCCCCGTTTGGACCACTTCCCGACTCGGGAAATTCACCAAATTCGGCCTGAACTTAGACAACAGTCCCCCCTCGAAGCCGTGGCAGTCGCTAGAACCGCCGGATCAAATCCGGTTGAGCTACCCGGCTTGGAAGCCCCAAAGTCGGTATGAGCTGTCAGGTTCACTCCCATCCCCGTTTGGACCACTTCCCGACTTAGGAAAATCACCAAATTCGGCCTGAACTCAGAGGGCAGGCCCCCCTCGAAGGCCAGGCATTCGGCAGAACCGCCGGGTCAAATCCGACTGTGCTACCCGGCCCCAAAGCCTCAAAGTTGGTATGAGCAGTTAGGTTCACTCCCATCCCCGTTTGGACCACTTCCCGACTTAGGAAATTCACCAAATTCGGCCTGAACTTAGAGGAGAGTCCCCGCTCGAAGGCGTGGAAGTCGGCAGAATCGCCGGGTCAAATCCGACTGAGCTACCCGGCCCCGAAGCCTCAATGTCGGTAAGAGCTGTCAGGTTCACTCCCATCCCCGTTTGGACCACTTCCCGACTCGGGAAATTCACCAAATTCGGCCTGAACTTAGACAACAGTCCCCCCTCGAAGCCGTGGCAGTCGCTAGAACCGCCGGATCAAATCCGGTTGAGCTACCCGGCTTGGAAGCCCCAAAGTCGGTATGAGCTGTCAGGTTCACTCCCATCCCCGTTTGGACCACTTCCCGACTTAGGAAAATCACCAAATTCGGCCTGAACTCAGAGGGCAGGCCCCCCTCGAAGGCCAGGCATTCGGCAGAACCGCCGGGTCAAATCCGACTGTGCTACCCGGCCCCAAAGCCTCAAAGTTGGTATGAGCAGTTAGGTTCACTCCCAAACCCGTTGGGACCACTTCCCGACTTAGGAAATTCACCAAATTCGGCCTGAACTTAGACAACAGTCCCCCCTCGAAGGCGTGACAGTCGGTAGAACCGCCGGGTCAAATCCGGCTGAGCTACCCGATTTGGAAGCCTTCAACACAAAACCCATCCGGCAATGCCACTCAAAAAGGGCCCAAATTCAGAAACACCCCCTTCAATAGGTACCACTTCCTCGGAGACACTACCGGGACACGCTCCCCTCGGCGAAAATTAAGCCCCCACCACTAACTGAAGCCAACCGCAGCCCCAACTTCAACGGAGAAATCAGTAACCAATTCAAAAATGCACTTGGTTACTGATTTGTACTGCTTCAAAAATATTCTAAGTGTCGCTGGTTACTGATTTGTACTGCTTCAAAAATATTCTAAGTGTCAGTGGTTACTGATTTGTACTGCTCCAAAAATATTCTAAGTGTCAGTGGTTACTGATTTGTACTGCTTCAAAAATATTCTAAGTGTCAGTGGTTACTGATTTGTACTGCTCCAAAAATATTCTAAGTGTCGCTGGTTACTGATTTGTACTGCTTCAAAAATATTCTAAGTGTCAGCGGTTACTGATTTGTACTGCTTCAAAAATATTCTAAGTGTCAGTGGTTACTGATTTGTACTGCTTCAAAAATATTCTAAGTGTCGCTGGTTACTGATTTGTACTGCTTCAAAAATATTCTAAGTGTCAGTGGTTACTGATTTGTACTGCTTCAAAAATATTCTAAGTGTCAGTGGTTACTGATTTGTACTGCTCCAAAAATATTCTAAGTGTCGCTGGTTACTGATTTGTACTGCTTCAAAAATATTCTAAGTGTCAGTGGTTACTGATTTGTACTGCTTCAAAAATATTCTAAGTGTCGCTGGTTACTGATTTGTACTGCTTCAAAAATATTCTAAGTGTCAGTGGTTACTGATTTGTACTGCTTCAAAAATATTCTAAGTGTCGCTGGTTACTGATTTGTACTGCTCCAAAAATATTCTAAGTGTCGCTGGTTACTGATTTGTACTGCTTCAAAAATATTCTAAGTGTCGCTGGTTACTGATTTGTACTGCTCCAAAAATATTCTAAGTGTCGCTGGTTACTGATTTGTACTGCTTCAAAAATATTCTAAGTGTCGCTGGTTACTGATTTGTACTGCTTCAAAAATATTCTAAGTGTCAGTGGTTACTGATTTGTACTGCTTCAAAAATATTCTAAGTGTCGCTGGTTACTGATTTGTACTGACTCAAAAATATTCTAAGTGGGGCTGGTTACTGATTTGTACTGCTCCAAAAATATTCTAAGTGTCGCTGGTTACTGATTTGTACTGCTTCAAAAATATTCTAAGTGTCAGCGGTTACTGATTTGTACTGCTTCAAAAATATTCTAAGTGTCAGTGGTTACTGATTTGTACTGCTTCAAAAATATTCTAAGTGTCGCTGGTTACTGATTTGTACTGCTTCAAAAATATTCTAAGTGTCAGTGGTTACTGATTTGTACTGCTCCAAAAATATTCTAAGTGTCGCTGGTTACTGATTTGTACTGCTTCAAAAATATTCTAAGTGTCAGCGGTTACTGATTTGTACTGCTTCAAAAATATTCTAAGTGTCAGTGGTTACTGATTTGTACTGCTTCAAAAATATTCTAAGTGTCGCTGGTTACTGATTTGTACTGCTTCAAAAATATTCTAAGTGTC
>NW_026867448.1:548903-556403 GCF_020745735.1 Hemiscyllium ocellatum | reverse complement strand
CTGCCATGGGGTCATGAAACGCGCCCGGTGGCATCAGGGAAGAACCACAAGGCCCTGGAGCAACGGCCCCTTAACAGGAAAGCCGGCCCGCCAAGGGACCTCCCACACCAGACGGTCGGAGCCAGATCGATCAAAGTGTGGACCGCAGCGAAGTCGCCCCTCGCACCACGCTCGCGGGTCCGGGTTGGAAAACTGGGTGACGAGCACCACAGGGCGGCAGAGCCATCGCACTTGCCGGGTGGCAGAGGAAGGACCGGACTATGTACCATAGCGGCCAACGACTCCCAGAGCCGGTAGCGCGGCGTCTGCTCTCAGCCTAAGAGGCTTTTGGGAGTGCTCAGGCAAGGGTCAGCCTGCACCCTTGCTGGCAGCACCCAGGGGGAACCAGGACGCTTGCGTCTCCCGCCTTCATTTTCGACACAAGCGCCTGAGGAGGGACACCACCCCTCCCCTTGTGTCAAGAGACCTCCGCACTGGCCTCTGACTGATTCTTAGAACGGACGGAAAGAGTCGGGCAAGCCTGTCAAAGATTTGAGCGAATGTCAAAAGCTTTAGACTGCCGCGAACCCTCCGGCTTGCACTGAGACCCGAGGTCGATGTGCTAAGCACCCCGGGGCCCCTTTCGCCTGCAGGTCCCGAGCCGCCAACATGTTCTTAGTATCGTGTTCCCCAAACCTGGGTGACGGGCACCACAGGGCGGCAGAGCCATCGCACTTGCCGGGTGGCAGAGGAAGGACCGGACTATGTACCATAGCGGCCAACCACTCCCAGAGCCGGTCGTGCGGGGCTCGAGGTCTGCTCTCAACGTCACATGCTTCTGTGAGTGCTCAGGCAAGGGTCAGACCACATCCTTCCTGGCAGCACCCAAAGCAACCAGGCCGCTCGTGTCTCTCGCCTTCATTTTCGACACAAGCGCCTGAGGAGGGACGCCACCCCTCCCCTTGCGTCAAGAGACCTCCGGACCGGCCTCTGACTGATTCTTAGAACGGACGGAAAGAGTCGGGCAAGCCTGTCAAAGATTTGAGCGTATGTCAAAAGCTTTAGACTTCCGCGAACTCTCTGGCTTGCACTGAGACCCGAGGTCGATGTGCTCAGCACCACGGGGCCCCTTTCGCCTGCAGGTCCCGAGCCGCCAACATGTTCTTAGTATCGTGTTCCCCAAACCTGGGTGACGGGCACCACAGGGCGACAGAGCCATCGCACTTGCCGGGTGGCAGAGGAAGGACCGGACTATGTACAATAGCGGCCAACGACTCCCAGAGCCGGTTGTGCGGGGCTCGAGGTCTGCTCTCAACATCACATGCTTTTGGATGTGCTCAGGCAAGGGTCAGACCACATCCTTCCTGGCAGCACCCAAAGCAACCAGGCCGCTCGCGTCTCTCGCCTTCATTTTTCGACACAAGCGCCTGAGGAGGGACGCCACCCCTCCCCTTTGCGTCAAGAGACCACCCCACCGGCCTCTGACTGATTCTTAGAACGGACGGAAAGAGTCGGGCAAGCCTGTCAAAGCTTTGAGCGAATGTCAAAAGCTTTAGACTTCCGCGAACTCTCCGGCTTGCACTGAGACGCGAGGTCGATGTGCTAAGCACCACGGGGCCCCTTTCGCCTGCAGGTCCCGAGCCGCCAACATGTTCTTCGTATCGTGTTCTCCAATCCTTGGTGACGGGCACCGCAGGGAGGCAGAGCCATCGCACTTGCCGGGTGGCAGAGGAAGGACCGGACTATGTACAATAGCGGCCAACGACTCCCAGAGCCGGTAGTGCGGCGTCTGCTCTCAGCCTAAGAGGCTTCTGGGAGTGCTCAGGCAAGGGTCAGCCTGCACCCTTGCTGGCAGCACCCAGGGGAACCAGGACGCTTGCATCTCTCGCCTTCATTTTCGACACAAGCGCCTGAGGAGGGACGCCACCCCTCCCCTTGCGTCAAGAGACCTCCCCACCGGCCTCTGACTGATTCTTAGAACGGACGGAAAGAGTCGGGCAAGCCTGTCAAAGCTTTGAGCGAATGTCAAAAGCTTTAGACTTCCGCGAACTCTCCGGCTTGCACTGAGACGCGAGGTCGATGTGCTAAGCACCACGGGGCCCCTTTCGCCTGCAGGTCCCGAGCCGCCAACATGTTCTTAGTATCGTGTTCTCCAAACCTGGGTGACGGGCACCGCAGGGAGGCAGAGCCATCGCACTTGCCGGGTGGCAGAGGAAGGACCGGACTATGTACAATAGCGGCCAACGACTCCCAGAGCCGGTAGTGCGGCGTCTGCTCTCAGCCTAAGAGGCTTCTGGGAGTGCTCAGGCAAGGGTCAGCCTGCACCCTTGCTGGCAGCACCCAGGGGAACCAGGACGCTTGCATCTCTCGCCTTCATTTTCGACACAAACGCCTGAGGAGGGAAGCCAACCCTCCGTGTGTCAAGAGACCGTCCCCGCCCCGGCCTCCGACTGATTCTTAGAACGGACGGAAAGAGTCAGGCAAGCCTGTTAAGACTTCCGCGAACTCTCCGGCTTGCACTGAGACGCGAGGTCGATGTGCTCAGCACCACGGGGCCCCTTTCGCCTGCAGGTCCCGAGCCGCCAACATGTTCTAAGTATCGTGTTCTCCAAACCTGGGTGACGGGCACCGCAGGGAGGCAGAGCCATCGCACTTGCCGGGTGGCAGAGGAAGGACCGGACTATGTACAATAGCGGCCAACGACTCCCAGAGCCGGTAGTGCGGCGCCTGCTCTCAGCCTAAGAGGCTTTTGGGAGTGCTCAGGCAAGGGTCAGCCTGCACCCTTGCTGGCAGCACCCAGGGGAACCAGGACGCTTGCATCTCTCGCCTTCATTTTCGACACAAACGCCTGAGGAGGGAAGCCAACCCTCCGTGTGTCAAGAGACCGTCCCCGCCCCGGCCTCCGACTGATTCTTAGAACGGACGGAAAGAGTCAGGCAAGCCTGTTAAGACTTCCGCGAACTCTCCGGCTTGCACTGAGACGCGAGGTCGATGTGCTCAGCACCACGGGGCCCCCTTCGCCTGCAGGTCCCGAGCCGCCAACATGTTCTAAGTATCGTGTTCCCCAAACCTGGGTGACGAGCACCGCAGGGAGGCAGAGCCATCGCACTTGCCGGGTGGCAGAGGAAGGACCGGACTATGTACAATAGCGGCCAACGACTCCCAGAGCCGGTAGTGCGGCGCCTGCTCTCAGCTTAAGAGGCTTTTGGGAGTGCTCAGGCAAGGGTCAGCCTGCACCCTTGCTGGCAGCACCCAGGGGAACCAGGACGCTTGCATCTCTCGCCTTCATTTTCGACACAAACGCCTGAGGAGGGAAGCCAACCCTCCGTGTGTCAAGAGACCGTCCCCGCCCCGGCCTCCGACTGATTCTTAGAACGGACGGAAAGAGTCAGGCAAGCCTGTCAAAGATTTGAGCAGATGTCAAAATCTTTTAAGACTTCCGCGAACTCTCCGGCTTGCACTGAGACCCGAGGTCGATGTGCTCAGCACCACGGGGCCCCTTTCGCCTGCAGGTCCCGAGCCGCCAACATGTTCTAAGTATCGTGTTCCCCAAACCTGGGTGACGAGCACCGCAGGGCGGCAGAGCCATCGCACTTGCCGGGTGGCAGAGGAAGGACCGGACTATGTACAATAGCGGCCAACCACTCCCAGAGCCGGTAGTGCGGCGTGCGAGGTCTGCTCTCAGCGGAAGAGGGTTTTGGGAATGCTCAGGCAAGGGCCAGCCTGCACCCTTCCTGGCCGCTCCCACGGGAACCAGGCTACTTGCAATCCTTTCCCCCAATAGCAAGTGCCTTTTGGAGGGACGGCCGGAGTCAACGTGGGGTTTGCCCGCCCTCCAAAGTGTCAAGAGACCGCCGCACAGGCCTCTGACTGATTCTTAGAACAGGCAGCAAGAGTTGGGTAAGTCTGTCGAAAATTTGACAAAGTGTCAAAAATTAGACTTCCGAGAGCTCTTGGGCATGCACACAGGCCTGTCATTCAAGTGCTCTGCCCGCGGAACCGTTTTTCGGATGCCTTTCAAAGTGGTCCCGCGCCGCCATTTTGTTCTAAAAATCGTGTTCCCAGAAATCTCCGGGTACCCCGCCAACCTCACTGTGTCACAATGTCAAGTGGCACTGAATGGGTCTGAATTTCAAATTCGACTGCTTCGCTCTGGAACTCGAACCCGGCAAAACCGTTTGGATTTTTCCCGGTCCAGACTTCCGCGGCAGACAAAGTTAAAGTTTTCGGGCTGCAGACTCAAAACGACATCTGGCCAACCGCCGGGCTCAATTCGCCCAGTTCCTCCGGCACTTCGGAACTCATGTTCGGCATGAGTTTTTGAATCTTTCCCGATGCTTCGGCATTTTCCTCCGCTGACACTTAGAATATTTTTCACACTTGGCCGAAAATTTTTCTAAGTTTTTCTGGTTACTGATTTCTTCTTTTCGGGCATTTTTCTAAGTTTTCTTGGTTACTCATTTCTCATTTTCAAACATTTTTCTAAGTTTTTCTGGTTACTGATTTCTTCTTTTTGGGCATTTTTCTAAGTTTTCTTGGTTACTCATTTCTCATTTTCAAACATTTTTCTAAGTTTTTCTGGTTACTCATTTCTCATTTTCAAACATTTTTCTAAGTTTTTCTGGTTACTGATTTCTTCTTTTTGGGCATTTTTCTAAGTTTTCTTGGTTACTCATTTCTCATTTTCAAACATTTTTCTAAGTTTTTCTGGTTACTGATTTCTTCTTTTTGGGCATTTTTCTAAGTTTTCTTGGTTACTCATTTCTCATTTTCAAACATTTTTCTAAGTTGTTCTGGTTACTCATTTCTCATTTTCAAACATTTTTCTAAGTTTTTCTGGTTACTGATTTCTTCTTTTTGGGCATTTTTCTAAGTTTTCTTGGTTACTCATTTCTCATTTTCAAACATTTTTCTAAGTTTTTCTGGTTACTGATTTCTTCTTTTTGGGCATTTTTCTAAGTTTTCTTGGTTACTCATTTCTCATTTTCAAACATTTTTCTAAGTTTTTCTGGTTACTCATTTCTCATTTTCAAACATTTTTCTAAGTTTTTCTGGTTACTGATTTCTTCTTTTTGGGCATTTTTCTAAGTTTTCTTGGTTACTCATTTCTCATTTTCAAACATTTTTCTAAGTTTTTCTGGTTACTGATTTCTTCTTTTTGGGCATTTTTCTAAGTTTTCTTGGTTACTCATTTCTCATTTTCAAACATTTTTCTAAGTTTTTCTGGTTACTCATTTCTGCTTTTCCAACGTTTTACTAAGTTTTGCTGGTTACTGAGTTCACACTTTTAAACATTTTCGGGCATTTTTCTACGTTTTTCATGTTACTCATTTAGCACTTTCAGGCACTTTCCTATGCTTTCCTGCTTACTGATTTCACACTTTTAAGCATCTTCGGGCATGTTCCCTAAGTTTTGCAGTTCATTCGTTTGGGACAGTCAGGCAACTTTCCTAAGCTTTCCTGGTAACCGAATTCACATTGTTGAGAACTTTGGAACCCTTCCCTAAGCTGTGCTGGTTACTCACTTTACCTCTTCAGACACTTGCCCCCGTTGTGACAGAGACCACTTCCCGACTCGGGAAATGCACCAAATTCGGCCTGAACTCAGAGGGCAGTCCCCCCTCGAAGGCGTGGAAGTCGGCAGAATCGCCGGGTCAAATCCGGCTGAGCTACCCGGCTTGGAAGCCTCAAAGTCGGTATGAGCTGTCAGGTTCACTCCCATCCCCGTTTGGACCACTTCCCGACTCGGGAAATTCACCAAATTCGGCCTGAACTCAGAGGACAGTCCCCCCTCGAAGGCGTGACAGTCGGCAGAACCGCCGGATCAAATCCGGCTGAGCTACCCGGCCCCGAAGCCTCAAAGTCGGTAAGAGCTGTCAGGTTCTCTCCCATCCCCGTTTGGACCACTTCCCGACTCGGGAAATTCACCAAATTCGGCCTGAACTTATACAACAGTCCCCCCTCGAAGGCGTGACAGTCGGCAGAACCGCCGGATCAAATCCGGTTGAGCTACCCGGCTTGGAAGCCCCAAAGTCGGTAAGAGCTGTCAGGTTCACTCCCATCCCCGTTTGGACCACTTCCCGACTCGGGAAATTCACCAAATTCGGCCTGAACTTATACAACAGTCCCCCCTCGAAGGCGTGACAGTCGCTAGAACCGCCGGATCAAATCCGGTTGAGCTACCCGGCTTGGAAGCCCCAAAGTCGGTAAGAGCTGTCAGGTTCACTCCCATCCCCGTTTGGACCACTTCCCGACTTAGGAAATTCACCAAATTCGGCCTGAACTTAGAGGAGAGTCCCCGCTCGAAGGCGTGGAAGTCGGCAGAATCGCCGGGTCAAATCCGACTGAGCTACCCGGCCCCGAAGCCTCAATGTCGGTAAGAGCTGTCAGGTTCACTCCCATCCCCGTTTGGACCACTTCCCGACTCGGGAAATTCACCAAATTCGGCCTGAACTTAGACAACAGTCCCCCCTCGAAGCCGTGGCAGTCGCTAGAACCGCCGGATCAAATCCGGTTGAGCTACCCGGCTTGGAAGCCCCAAAGTCGGTATGAGCTGTCAGGTTCACTCCCATCCCCGTTTGGACCACTTCCCGACTTAGGAAAATCACCAAATTCGGCCTGAACTCAGAGGGCAGGCCCCCCTCGAAGGCCAGGCATTCGGCAGAACCGCCGGGTCAAATCCGACTGTGCTACCCGGCCCCAAAGCCTCAAAGTTGGTATGAGCAGTTAGGTTCACTCCCATCCCCGTTTGGACCACTTCCCGACTTAGGAAATTCACCAAATTCGGCCTGAACTTAGAGGAGAGTCCCCGCTCGAAGGCGTGGAAGTCGGCAGAATCGCCGGGTCAAATCCGACTGAGCTACCCGGCCCCGAAGCCTCAATGTCGGTAAGAGCTGTCAGGTTCACTCCCATCCCCGTTTGGACCACTTCCCGACTCGGGAAATTCACCAAATTCGGCCTGAACTTAGACAACAGTCCCCCCTCGAAGCCGTGGCAGTCGCTAGAACCGCCGGATCAAATCCGGTTGAGCTACCCGGCTTGGAAGCCCCAAAGTCGGTATGAGCTGTCAGGTTCACTCCCATCCCCGTTTGGACCACTTCCCGACTTAGGAAAATCACCAAATTCGGCCTGAACTCAGAGGGCAGGCCCCCCTCGAAGGCCAGGCATTCGGCAGAACCGCCGGGTCAAATCCGACTGTGCTACCCGGCCCCAAAGCCTCAAAGTTGGTATGAGCAGTTAGGTTCACTCCCAAACCCGTTGGGACCACTTCCCGACTTAGGAAATTCACCAAATTCGGCCTGAACTTAGACAACAGTCCCCCCTCGAAGGCGTGACAGTCGGTAGAACCGCCGGGTCAAATCCGGCTGAGCTACCCGATTTGGAAGCCTTCAACACAAAACCCATCCGGCAATGCCACTCAAAAAGGGCCCAAATTCAGAAACACCCCCTTCAATAGGTACCACTTCCTCGGAGACACTACCGGGACACGCTCCCCTCGGCGAAAATTAAGCCCCCACCACT
>NW_026867448.1:528903-536403 GCF_020745735.1 Hemiscyllium ocellatum | reverse complement strand
CTTGCACTGAGACCCGAGGTCGATGTGCTCAGCACCACGGGGCCCCTTTCGCCTGCAGGTCCCGAGCCGCCAACATGTTCTTAGTATCGTGTTCCCCAAACCTGGGTGACGGGCACCACAGGGCGACAGAGCCATCGCACTTGCCGGGTGGCAGAGGAAGGACCGGACTATGTACAATAGCGGCCAACGACTCCCAGAGCCGGTTGTGCGGGGCTCGAGGTCTGCTCTCAACATCACATGCTTTTGGATGTGCTCAGGCAAGGGTCAGACCACATCCTTCCTGGCAGCACCCAAAGCAACCAGGCCGCTCGCGTCTCTCGCCTTCATTTTTCGACACAAGCGCCTGAGGAGGGACGCCACCCCTCCCCTTTGCGTCAAGAGACCACCCCACCGGCCTCTGACTGATTCTTAGAACGGACGGAAAGAGTCGGGCAAGCCTGTCAAAGCTTTGAGCGAATGTCAAAAGCTTTAGACTTCCGCGAACTCTCCGGCTTGCACTGAGACGCGAGGTCGATGTGCTAAGCACCACGGGGCCCCTTTCGCCTGCAGGTCCCGAGCCGCCAACATGTTCTTCGTATCGTGTTCTCCAATCCTGGGTGACGGGCACCGCAGGGAGGCAGAGCCATCGCACTTGCCGGGTGGCAGAGGAAGGACCGGACTATGTACAATAGCGGCCAACGACTCCCAGAGCCGGTAGTGCGGCGTCTGCTCTCAGCCTAAGAGGCTTCTGGGAGTGCTCAGGCAAGGGTCAGCCTGCACCCTTGCTGGCAGCACCCAGGGGAACCAGGACGCTTGCATCTCTCGCCTTCATTTTCGACACAAGCGCCTGAGGAGGGACGCCACCCCTCCCCTTGCGTCAAGAGACCTCCCCACCGGCCTCTGACTGATTCTTAGAACGGACGGAAAGAGTCGGGCAAGCCTGTCAAAGCTTTGAGCGAATGTCAAAAGCTTTAGACTTCCGCGAACTCTCCGGCTTGCACTGAGACGCGAGGTCGATGTGCTAAGCACCACGGGGCCCCTTTCGCCTGCAGGTCCCGAGCCGCCAACATGTTCTTAGTATCGTGTTCTCCAAACCTGGGTGACGGGCACCGCAGGGAGGCAGAGCCATCGCACTTGCCGGGTGGCAGAGGAAGGACCGGACTATGTACAATAGCGGCCAACGACTCCCAGAGCCGGTAGTGCGGCGTCTGCTCTCAGCCTAAGAGGCTTCTGGGAGTGCTCAGGCAAGGGTCAGCCTGCACCCTTGCTGGCAGCACCCAGGGGAACCAGGACGCTTGCATCTCTCGCCTTCATTTTCGACACAAACGCCTGAGGAGGGAAGCCAACCCTCCGTGTGTCAAGAGACCGTCCCCGCCCCGGCCTCCGACTGATTCTTAGAACGGACGGAAAGAGTCAGGCAAGCCTGTTAAGACTTCCGCGAACTCTCCGGCTTGCACTGAGACGCGAGGTCGATGTGCTCAGCACCACGGGGCCCCTTTCGCCTGCAGGTCCCGAGCCGCCAACATGTTCTAAGTATCGTGTTCTCCAAACCTGGGTGACGGGCACCGCAGGGAGGCAGAGCCATCGCACTTGCCGGGTGGCAGAGGAAGGACCGGACTATGTACAATAGCGGCCAACGACTCCCAGAGCCGGTAGTGCGGCGCCTGCTCTCAGCCTAAGAGGCTTTTGGGAGTGCTCAGGCAAGGGTCAGCCTGCACCCTTGCTGGCAGCACCCAGGGGAACCAGGACGCTTGCATCTCTCGCCTTCATTTTCGACACAAACGCCTGAGGAGGGAAGCCAACCCTCCGTGTGTCAAGAGACCGTCCCCGCCCCGGCCTCCGACTGATTCTTAGAACGGACGGAAAGAGTCAGGCAAGCCTGTTAAGACTTCCGCGAACTCTCCGGCTTGCACTGAGACGCGAGGTCGATGTGCTCAGCACCACGGGGCCCCCTTCGCCTGCAGGTCCCGAGCCGCCAACATGTTCTAAGTATCGTGTTCCCCAAACCTGGGTGACGAGCACCGCAGGGAGGCAGAGCCATCGCACTTGCCGGGTGGCAGAGGAAGGACCGGACTATGTACAATAGCGGCCAACGACTCCCAGAGCCGGTAGTGCGGCGCCTGCTCTCAGCTTAAGAGGCTTTTGGGAGTGCTCAGGCAAGGGTCAGCCTGCACCCTTGCTGGCAGCACCCAGGGGAACCAGGACGCTTGCATCTCTCGCCTTCATTTTCGACACAAACGCCTGAGGAGGGAAGCCAACCCTCCGTGTGTCAAGAGACCGTCCCCGCCCCGGCCTCCGACTGATTCTTAGAACGGACGGAAAGAGTCAGGCAAGCCTGTCAAAGATTTGAGCAGATGTCAAAATCTTTTAAGACTTCCGCGAACTCTCCGGCTTGCACTGAGACCCGAGGTCGATGTGCTCAGCACCACGGGGCCCCTTTCGCCTGCAGGTCCCGAGCCGCCAACATGTTCTAAGTATCGTGTTCCCCAAACCTGGGTGACGAGCACCGCAGGGCGGCAGAGCCATCGCACTTGCCGGGTGGCAGAGGAAGGACCGGACTATGTACAATAGCGGCCAACCACTCCCAGAGCCGGTAGTGCGGCGTGCGTGGTCTGCTCTCAGCGGAAGTGGGTTTTGGGAATGCTCAGGCAAGGGCCAGCCTGCACCCTTCCTGGCCGCTCCCACGGGAACCAGGCTACTTGCAATCCTTTCCCCCAATAGCAAGTGCCTTTTGGAGGGACGGCCGGAGTCAACGTGGGGTTTGCCCGCCCTCCAAAGTGTCAAGAGACCGCCGCACAGGCCTCTGACTGATTCTTAGAACAGGCAGCAAGAGTTGGGTAAGTCTGTCGAAAATTTGACAAAGTGTCAAAAATTAGACTTCCGAGAGCTCTTGGGCATGCACACAGGCCTGTCATTCAAGTGCTCTGCCCGCGGAACCGTTTTTCGGATGCCTTTCAAAGTGGTCCCGCGCCGCCATTTTGTTCTAAAAATCGTGTTCCCAGAAATCTCCGGGTACCCCGCCAACCTCACTGTGTCACAATGTCAAGTGGCACTGAATGGGTCTGAATTTCAAATTCGACTGCTTCGCTCTGGAACTCGAACCCGGCAAAACCGTTTGGATTTTTCCCGGTCCAGACTTCCGCGGCAGACAAAGTTAAAGTTTTCGGGCTGCAGACTCAAAACGACATCTGGCCAACCGCCGGGCTCAATTCGCCCAGTTCCTCCGGCACTTCGGAACTCATGTTCGGCATGAGTTTTTGAATCTTTCCCGATGCTTCGGCATTTTCCTCCGCTGACACTTAGAATATTTTTCACACTTGGCCGAAAATTTTTCTAAGTTTTTCTGGTTACTGATTTCTTCTTTTCGGGCATTTTTCTAAGTTTTCTTGGTTACTCATTTCTCATTTTCAAACATTTTTCTAAGTTTTTCTGGTTACTGATTTCTTCTTTTTGGGCATTTTTCTAAGTTTTCTTGGTTACTCATTTCTCATTTTCAAACATTTTTCTAAGTTTTTCTGGTTACTCATTTCTCATTTTCAAACATTTTTCTAAGTTTTTCTGGTTACTGATTTCTTCTTTTTGGGCATTTTTCTAAGTTTTCTTGGTTACTCATTTCTCATTTTCAAACATTTTTCTAAGTTTTTCTGGTTACTGATTTCTTCTTTTTGGGCATTTTTCTAAGTTTTCTTGGTTACTCATTTCTCATTTTCAAACATTTTTCTAAGTTGTTCTGGTTACTCATTTCTCATTTTCAAACATTTTTCTAAGTTTTTCTGGTTACTGATTTCTTCTTTTTGGGCATTTTTCTAAGTTTTCTTGGTTACTCATTTCTCATTTTCAAACATTTTTCTAAGTTTTTCTGGTTACTGATTTCTTCTTTTTGGGCATTTTTCTAAGTTTTCTTGGTTACTCATTTCTCATTTTCAAACATTTTTCTAAGTTTTTCTGGTTACTCATTTCTCATTTTCAAACATTTTTCTAAGTTTTTCTGGTTACTGATTTCTTCTTTTTGGGCATTTTTCTAAGTTTTCTTGGTTACTCATTTCTCATTTTCAAACATTTTTCTAAGTTTTTCTGGTTACTGATTTCTTCTTTTTGGGCATTTTTCTAAGTTTTCTTGGTTACTCATTTCTCATTTTCAAACATTTTTCTAAGTTTTTCTGGTTACTCATTTCTGCTTTTCCAACGTTTTACTAAGTTTTGCTGGTTACTGAGTTCACACTTTTAAACATTTTCGGGCATTTTTCTACGTTTTTCATGTTACTCATTTAGCACTTTCAGGCACTTTCCTATGCTTTCCTGCTTACTGATTTCACACTTTTAAGCATCTTCGGGCATGTTCCCTAAGTTTTGCAGTTCATTCGTTTGGGACAGTCAGGCAACTTTCCTAAGCTTTCCTGGTAACCGAATTCACATTGTTGAGAACTTTGGAACCCTTCCCTAAGCTGTGCTGGTTACTCACTTTACCTCTTCAGACACTTGCCCCCGTTGTGACAGAGACCACTTCCCGACTCGGGAAATGCACCAAATTCGGCCTGAACTCAGAGGGCAGTCCCCCCTCGAAGGCGTGGAAGTCGGCAGAATCGCCGGGTCAAATCCGGCTGAGCTACCCGGCTTGGAAGCCTCAAAGTCGGTATGAGCTGTCAGGTTCACTCCCATCCCCGTTTGGACCACTTCCCGACTCGGGAAATTCACCAAATTCGGCCTGAACTCAGAGGACAGTCCCCCCTCGAAGGCGTGACAGTCGGCAGAACCGCCGGATCAAATCCGGCTGAGCTACCCGGCCCCGAAGCCTCAAAGTCGGTAAGAGCTGTCAGGTTCTCTCCCATCCCCGTTTGGACCACTTCCCGACTCGGGAAATTCACCAAATTCGGCCTGAACTTATACAACAGTCCCCCCTCGAAGGCGTGACAGTCGGCAGAACCGCCGGATCAAATCCGGTTGAGCTACCCGGCTTGGAAGCCCCAAAGTCGGTAAGAGCTGTCAGGTTCACTCCCATCCCCGTTTGGACCACTTCCCGACTCGGGAAATTCACCAAATTCGGCCTGAACTTATACAACAGTCCCCCCTCGAAGGCGTGACAGTCGCTAGAACCGCCGGATCAAATCCGGTTGAGCTACCCGGCTTGGAAGCCCCAAAGTCGGTAAGAGCTGTCAGGTTCACTCCCATCCCCGTTTGGACCACTTCCCGACTTAGGAAATTCACCAAATTCGGCCTGAACTTAGAGGAGAGTCCCCGCTCGAAGGCGTGGAAGTCGGCAGAATCGCCGGGTCAAATCCGACTGAGCTACCCGGCCCCGAAGCCTCAATGTCGGTAAGAGCTGTCAGGTTCACTCCCATCCCCGTTTGGACCACTTCCCGACTCGGGAAATTCACCAAATTCGGCCTGAACTTAGACAACAGTCCCCCCTCGAAGCCGTGGCAGTCGCTAGAACCGCCGGATCAAATCCGGTTGAGCTACCCGGCTTGGAAGCCCCAAAGTCGGTATGAGCTGTCAGGTTCACTCCCATCCCCGTTTGGACCACTTCCCGACTTAGGAAAATCACCAAATTCGGCCTGAACTCAGAGGGCAGGCCCCCCTCGAAGGCCAGGCATTCGGCAGAACCGCCGGGTCAAATCCGACTGTGCTACCCGGCCCCAAAGCCTCAAAGTTGGTATGAGCAGTTAGGTTCACTCCCATCCCCGTTTGGACCACTTCCCGACTTAGGAAATTCACCAAATTCGGCCTGAACTTAGAGGAGAGTCCCCGCTCGAAGGCGTGGAAGTCGGCAGAATCGCCGGGTCAAATCCGACTGAGCTACCCGGCCCCGAAGCCTCAATGTCGGTAAGAGCTGTCAGGTTCACTCCCATCCCCGTTTGGACCACTTCCCGACTCGGGAAATTCACCAAATTCGGCCTGAACTTAGACAACAGTCCCCCCTCGAAGCCGTGGCAGTCGCTAGAACCGCCGGATCAAATCCGGTTGAGCTACCCGGCTTGGAAGCCCCAAAGTCGGTATGAGCTGTCAGGTTCACTCCCATCCCCGTTTGGACCACTTCCCGACTTAGGAAAATCACCAAATTCGGCCTGAACTCAGAGGGCAGGCCCCCCTCGAAGGCCAGGCATTCGGCAGAACCGCCGGGTCAAATCCGACTGTGCTACCCGGCCCCAAAGCCTCAAAGTTGGTATGAGCAGTTAGGTTCACTCCCAAACCCGTTGGGACCACTTCCCGACTTAGGAAATTCACCAAATTCGGCCTGAACTTAGACAACAGTCCCCCCTCGAAGGCGTGACAGTCGGTAGAACCGCCGGGTCAAATCCGGCTGAGCTACCCGATTTGGAAGCCTTCAACACAAAACCCATCCGGCAATGCCACTCAAAAAGGGCCCAAATTCAGAAACACCCCCTTCAATAGGTACCACTTCCTCGGAGACACTACCGGGACACGCTCCCCTCGGCGAAAATTAAGCCCCCACCACTAACTGAAGCCAACCGCAGCCCCAACTTCAACGGAGAAATCAGTAACCAATTCAAAAATGCACTTGGTTACTGATTTGTACTGCTTCAAAAATATTCTAAGTGTCGCTGGTTACTGATTTGTACTGCTTCAAAAATATTCTAAGTGTCAGTGGTTACTGATTTGTACTGCTCCAAAAATATTCTAAGTGTCAGTGGTTACTGATTTGTACTGCTTCAAAAATATTCTAAGTGTCAGTGGTTACTGATTTGTACTGCTCCAAAAATATTCTAAGTGTCGCTGGTTACTGATTTGTACTGCTTCAAAAATATTCTAAGTGTCAGCGGTTACTGATTTGTACTGCTTCAAAAATATTCTAAGTGTCAGTGGTTACTGATTTGTACTGCTTCAAAAATATTCTAAGTGTCGCTGGTTACTGATTTGTACTGCTTCAAAAATATTCTAAGTGTCAGTGGTTACTGATTTGTACTGCTTCAAAAATATTCTAAGTGTCAGTGGTTACTGATTTGTACTGCTCCAAAAATATTCTAAGTGTCGCTGGTTACTGATTTGTACTGCTTCAAAAATATTCTAAGTGTCAGTGGTTACTGATTTGTACTGCTTCAAAAATATTCTAAGTGTCGCTGGTTACTGATTTGTACTGCTTCAAAAATATTCTAAGTGTCAGTGGTTACTGATTTGTACTGCTTCAAAAATATTCTAAGTGTCGCTGGTTACTGATTTGTACTGCTCCAAAAATATTCTAAGTGTCGCTGGTTACTGATTTGTACTGCTTCAAAAATATTCTAAGTGTCGCTGGTTACTGATTTGTACTGCTCCAAAAATATTCTAAGTGTCGCTGGTTACTGATTTGTACTGCTTCAAAAATATTCTAAGTGTCGCTGGTTACTGATTTGTACTGCTTCAAAAATATTCTAAGTGTCAGTGGTTACTGATTTGTACTGCTTCAAAAATATTCTAAGTGTCGCTGGTTACTGATTTGTACTGCTCAAAAATATTCTAAGTGGGGCTGGTTACTGATTTGTACTGCTCCAAAAATATTCTAAGTGTCGCTGGTTACTGATT
>NW_026867448.1:508903-516403 GCF_020745735.1 Hemiscyllium ocellatum | reverse complement strand
GTGCTCAGGCAAGGGTCAGACCACATCCTTCCTGGCAGCACCCAAAGCAACCAGGCCGCTCGCGTCTCTCGCCTTCATTTTTCGACACAAGCGCCTGAGGAGGGACGCCACCCCTCCCCTTTGCGTCAAGAGACCACCCCACCGGCCTCTGACTGATTCTTAGAACGGACGGAAAGAGTCGGGCAAGCCTGTCAAAGCTTTGAGCGAATGTCAAAAGCTTTAGACTTCCGCGAACTCTCCGGCTTGCACTGAGACGCGAGGTCGATGTGCTAAGCACCACGGGGCCCCTTTCGCCTGCAGGTCCCGAGCCGCCAACATGTTCTTCGTATCGTGTTCTCCAATCCTGGGTGACGGGCACCGCAGGGAGGCAGAGCCATCGCACTTGCCGGGTGGCAGAGGAAGGACCGGACTATGTACAATAGCGGCCAACGACTCCCAGAGCCGGTAGTGCGGCGTCTGCTCTCAGCCTAAGAGGCTTCTGGGAGTGCTCAGGCAAGGGTCAGCCTGCACCCTTGCTGGCAGCACCCAGGGGAACCAGGACGCTTGCATCTCTCGCCTTCATTTTCGACACAAGCGCCTGAGGAGGGACGCCACCCCTCCCCTTGCGTCAAGAGACCTCCCCACCGGCCTCTGACTGATTCTTAGAACGGACGGAAAGAGTCGGGCAAGCCTGTCAAAGCTTTGAGCGAATGTCAAAAGCTTTAGACTTCCGCGAACTCTCCGGCTTGCACTGAGACGCGAGGTCGATGTGCTAAGCACCACGGGGCCCCTTTCGCCTGCAGGTCCCGAGCCGCCAACATGTTCTTAGTATCGTGTTCTCCAAACCTGGGTGACGGGCACCGCAGGGAGGCAGAGCCATCGCACTTGCCGGGTGGCAGAGGAAGGACCGGACTATGTACAATAGCGGCCAACGACTCCCAGAGCCGGTAGTGCGGCGTCTGCTCTCAGCCTAAGAGGCTTCTGGGAGTGCTCAGGCAAGGGTCAGCCTGCACCCTTGCTGGCAGCACCCAGGGGAACCAGGACGCTTGCATCTCTCGCCTTCATTTTCGACACAAACGCCTGAGGAGGGAAGCCAACCCTCCGTGTGTCAAGAGACCGTCCCCGCCCCGGCCTCCGACTGATTCTTAGAACGGACGGAAAGAGTCAGGCAAGCCTGTTAAGACTTCCGCGAACTCTCCGGCTTGCACTGAGACGCGAGGTCGATGTGCTCAGCACCACGGGGCCCCTTTCGCCTGCAGGTCCCGAGCCGCCAACATGTTCTAAGTATCGTGTTCTCCAAACCTGGGTGACGGGCACCGCAGGGAGGCAGAGCCATCGCACTTGCCGGGTGGCAGAGGACGGACCGGACTATGTACAATAGCGGCCAACGACTCCCAGAGCCGGTAGTGCGGCGCCTGCTCTCAGCCTAAGAGGCTTTTGGGAGTGCTCAGGCAAGGGTCAGCCTGCACCCTTGCTGGCAGCACCCAGGGGAACCAGGACGCTTGCATCTCTCGCCTTCATTTTCGACACAAACGCCTGAGGAGGGAAGCCAACCCTCCGTGTGTCAAGAGACCGTCCCCGCCCCGGCCTCCGACTGATTCTTAGAACGGACGGAAAGAGTCAGGCAAGCCTGTTAAGACTTCCGCGAACTCTCCGGCTTGCACTGAGACGCGAGGTCGATGTGCTCAGCACCACGGGGCCCCCTTCGCCTGCAGGTCCCGAGCCGCCAACATGTTCTAAGTATCGTGTTCCCCAAACCTGGGTGACGAGCACCGCAGGGAGGCAGAGCCATCGCACTTGCCGGGTGGCAGAGGAAGGACCGGACTATGTACAATAGCGGCCAACGACTCCCAGAGCCGGTAGTGCGGCGCCTGCTCTCAGCTTAAGAGGCTTTTGGGAGTGCTCAGGCAAGGGTCAGCCTGCACCCTTGCTGGCAGCACCCAGGGGAACCAGGACGCTTGCATCTCTCGCCTTCATTTTCGACACAAACGCCTGAGGAGGGAAGCCAACCCTCCGTGTGTCAAGAGACCGTCCCCGCCCCGGCCTCCGACTGATTCTTAGAACGGACGGAAAGAGTCAGGCAAGCCTGTCAAAGATTTGAGCAGATGTCAAAATCTTTTAAGACTTCCGCGAACTCTCCGGCTTGCACTGAGACCCGAGGTCGATGTGCTCAGCACCACGGGGCCCCTTTCGCCTGCAGGTCCCGAGCCGCCAACATGTTCTAAGTATCGTGTTCCCCAAACCTGGGTGACGAGCACCGCAGGGCGGCAGAGCCATCGCACTTGCCGGGTGGCAGAGGAAGGACCGGACTATGTACAATAGCGGCCAACCACTCCCAGAGCCGGTAGTGCGGCGTGCGAGGTCTGCTCTCAGCGGAAGAGGGTTTTGGGAATGCTCAGGCAAGGGCCAGCCTGCACCCTTCCTGGCCGCTCCCACGGGAACCAGGCTACTTGCAATCCTTTCCCCCAATAGCAAGTGCCTTTTGGAGGGACGGCCGGAGTCAACGTGGGGTTTGCCCGCCCTCCAAAGTGTCAAGAGACCGCCGCACAGGCCTCTGACTGATTCTTAGAACAGGCAGCAAGAGTTGGGTAAGTCTGTCGAAAATTTGACAAAGTGTCAAAAATTAGACTTCCGAGAGCTCTTGGGCATGCACACAGGCCTGTCATTCAAGTGCTCTGCCCGCGGAACCGTTTTTCGGATGCCTTTCAAAGTGGTCCCGCGCCGCCATTTTGTTCTAAAAATCGTGTTCCCAGAAATCTCCGGGTACCCCGCCAACCTCACTGTGTCACAATGTCAAGTGGCACTGAATGGGTCTGAATTTCAAATTCGACTGCTTCGCTCTGGAACTCGAACCCGGCAAAACCGTTTGGATTTTTCCCGGTCCAGACTTCCGCGGCAGACAAAGTTAAAGTTTTCGGGCTGCAGACTCAAAACGACATCTGGCCAACCGCCGGGCTCAATTCGCCCAGTTCCTCCGGCACTTCGGAACTCATGTTCGGCATGAGTTTTTGAATCTTTCCCGATGCTTCGGCATTTTCCTCCGCTGACACTTAGAATATTTTTCACACTTGGCCGAAAATTTTTCTAAGTTTTTCTGGTTACTGATTTCTTCTTTTCGGGCATTTTTCTAAGTTTTCTTGGTTACTCATTTCTCATTTTCAAACATTTTTCTAAGTTTTTCTGGTTACTGATTTCTTCTTTTTGGGCATTTTTCTAAGTTTTCTTGGTTACTCATTTCTCATTTTCAAACATTTTTCTAAGTTGTTCTGGTTACTCATTTCTCATTTTCAAACATTTTTCTAAGTTTTTCTGGTTACTGATTTCTTCTTTTTGGGCATTTTTCTAAGTTTTCTTGGTTACTCATTTCTCATTTTCAAACATTTTTCTAAGTTTTTCTGGTTACTGATTTCTTCTTTTTGGGCATTTTTCTAAGTTTTCTTGGTTACTCATTTCTCATTTTCAAACATTTTTCTAAGTTTTTCTGGTTACTGATTTCTTCTTTTTGGGCATTTTTCTAAGTTTTCTTGGTTACTCATTTCTCATTTTCAAACATTTTTCTAAGTTTTTCTGGTTACTCATTTCTCATTTTCAAACATTTTTCTAAGTTTTTCTGGTTACTGATTTCTTCTTTTTGGGCATTTTTCTAAGTTTTCTTGGTTACTCATTTCTCATTTTCAAACATTTTTCTAAGTTTTTCTGGTTACTGATTTCTTCTTTTTGGGCATTTTTCTAAGTTTTCTTGGTTACTCATTTCTCATTTTCAAACATTTTTCTAAGTTTTTCTGGTTACTCATTTCTGCTTTTCCAACGTTTTACTAAGTTTTGCTGGTTACTGAGTTCACACTTTTAAACATTTTCGGGCATTTTTCTACGTTTTTCATGTTACTCATTTAGCACTTTCAGGCACTTTCCTATGCTTTCCTGCTTACTGATTTCACACTTTTAAGCATCTTCGGGCATGTTCCCTAAGTTTTGCAGTTCATTCGTTTGGGACAGTCAGGCAACTTTCCTAAGCTTTCCTGGTAACCGAATTCACATTGTTGAGAACTTTGGAACCCTTCCCTAAGCTGTGCTGGTTACTCACTTTACCTCTTCAGACACTTGCCCCCGTTGTGACAGAGACCACTTCCCGACTCGGGAAATGCACCAAATTCGGCCTGAACTCAGAGGGCAGTCCCCCCTCGAAGGCGTGGAAGTCGGCAGAATCGCCGGGTCAAATCCGGCTGAGCTACCCGGCTTGGAAGCCTCAAAGTCGGTATGAGCTGTCAGGTTCACTCCCATCCCCGTTTGGACCACTTCCCGACTCGGGAAATTCACCAAATTCGGCCTGAACTCAGAGGACAGTCCCCCCTCGAAGGCGTGACAGTCGGCAGAACCGCCGGATCAAATCCGGCTGAGCTACCCGGCCCCGAAGCCTCAAAGTCGGTAAGAGCTGTCAGGTTCTCTCCCATCCCCGTTTGGACCACTTCCCGACTCGGGAAATTCACCAAATTCGGCCTGAACTTATACAACAGTCCCCCCTCGAAGGCGTGACAGTCGGCAGAACCGCCGGATCAAATCCGGTTGAGCTACCCGGCTTGGAAGCCCCAAAGTCGGTAAGAGCTGTCAGGTTCACTCCCATCCCCGTTTGGACCACTTCCCGACTCGGGAAATTCACCAAATTCGGCCTGAACTTATACAACAGTCCCCCCTCGAAGGCGTGACAGTCGCTAGAACCGCCGGATCAAATCCGGTTGAGCTACCCGGCTTGGAAGCCCCAAAGTCGGTAAGAGCTGTCAGGTTCACTCCCATCCCCGTTTGGACCACTTCCCGACTTAGGAAATTCACCAAATTCGGCCTGAACTTAGAGGAGAGTCCCCGCTCGAAGGCGTGGAAGTCGGCAGAATCGCCGGGTCAAATCCGACTGAGCTACCCGGCCCCGAAGCCTCAATGTCGGTAAGAGCTGTCAGGTTCACTCCCATCCCCGTTTGGACCACTTCCCGACTCGGGAAATTCACCAAATTCGGCCTGAACTTAGACAACAGTCCCCCCTCGAAGCCGTGGCAGTCGCTAGAACCGCCGGATCAAATCCGGTTGAGCTACCCGGCTTGGAAGCCCCAAAGTCGGTATGAGCTGTCAGGTTCACTCCCATCCCCGTTTGGACCACTTCCCGACTTAGGAAAATCACCAAATTCGGCCTGAACTCAGAGGGCAGGCCCCCCTCGAAGGCCAGGCATTCGGCAGAACCGCCGGGTCAAATCCGACTGTGCTACCCGGCCCCAAAGCCTCAAAGTTGGTATGAGCAGTTAGGTTCACTCCCATCCCCGTTTGGACCACTTCCCGACTTAGGAAATTCACCAAATTCGGCCTGAACTTAGAGGAGAGTCCCCGCTCGAAGGCGTGGAAGTCGGCAGAAACGCCGGGTCAAATCCGACTGTGCTACCCGGCCCCGAAGCCTCAATGTCGGTAAGAGCTGTCAGGTTCACTCCCATCCCCGTTTGGACCACTTCCCGACTCGGGAAATTCACCAAATTCGGCCTGAACTTAGACAACAGTCCCCCCTCGAAGCCGTGGCAGTCGCTAGAACCGCCGGATCAAATCCGGTTGAGCTACCCGGCTTGGAAGCCCCAAAGTCGGTATGAGCTGTCAGGTTCACTCCCATCCCCGTTTGGACCACTTCCCGACTTAGGAAATTCACCAAATTCGGCCTGAACTCAGAGGGCAGGCCCCCCTCGAAGGCCAGGCATTCGGCAGAACCGCCGGGTCAAATCCGACTGTGCTACCCGGCCCCAAAGCCTCAAAGTTGGTATGAGCAGTTAGGTTCACTCCCAAACCCGTTGGGACCACTTCCCGACTTAGGAAATTCACCAAATTCGGCCTGAACTTAGACAACAGTCCCCCCTCGAAGGCGTGACAGTCGGTAGAACCGCCGGGTCAAATCCGGCTGAGCTACCCGATTTGGAAGCCTTCAACACAAAACCCATCCGGCAATGCCACTCAAAAAGGGCCCAAATTCAGAAACACCCCCTGCAATAGGTACCACTTCCTCGGAGACACTACCGGGACACGCTCCCCTCGGCGAAAATTAAGCCCCCACCACTAACTGAAGCCAACCGCAGCCCCAACTTCAACGGAGAAATCAGTAACCAATTCAAAAATGCACTTGGTTACTGATTTGTACTGCTTCAAAAATATTCTAAGTGTCGCTGGTTACTGATTTGTACTGCTTCAAAAATATTCTAAGTGTCAGTGGTTACTGATTTGTACTGCTCCAAAAATATTCTAAGTGTCAGTGGTTACTGATTTGTACTGCTTCAAAAAATATTCTAAGTGTCAGTGGTTACTGATTTGTACTGCTCCAAAAATATTCTAAGTGTCGCTGGTTACTGATTTGTACTGCTTCAAAAATATTCTAAGTGTCAGCGGTTACTGATTTGTACTGCTTCAAAAATATTCTAAGTGTCAGTGGTTACTGATTTGTACTGCTTCAAAAATATTCTAAGTGTCGCTGGTTACTGATTTGTACTGCTTCAAAAATATTCTAAGTGTCAGTGGTTACTGATTTGTACTGCTTCAAAAATATTCTAAGTGTCAGTGGTTACTGATTTGTACTGCTCCAAAAATATTCTAAGTGTCGCTGGTTACTGATTTGTACTGCTTCAAAAATATTCTAAGTGTCAGTGGTTACTGATTTGTACTGCTTCAAAAATATTCTAAGTGTCGCTGGTTACTGATTTGTACTGCTTCAAAAATATTCTAAGTGTCAGTGGTTACTGATTTGTACTGCTTCAAAAATATTCTAAGTGTCGCTGGTTACTGATTTGTACTGCTCCAAAAATATTCTAAGTGTCGCTGGTTACTGATTTGTACTGCTTCAAAAATATTCTAAGTGTCGCTGGTTACTGATTTGTACTGCTCCAAAAATATTCTAAGTGTCGCTGGTTACTGATTTGTACTGCTTCAAAAATATTCTAAGTGTCGCTGGTTACTGATTTGTACTGCTTCAAAAATATTCTAAGTGTCAGTGGTTACTGATTTGTACTGCTTCAAAAATATTCTAAGTGTCGCTGGTTACTGATTTGTACTGACTCAAAAATATTCTAAGTGGGGCTGGTTACTGATTTGTACTGCTCCAAAAATATTCTAAGTGTCGCTGGTTACTGATTTGTACTGCTTCAAAAATATTCTAAGTGTCAGCGGTTACTGATTTGTACTGCTTCAAAAATATTCTAAGTGTCAGTGGTTACTGATTTGTACTGCTTCAAAAATATTCTAAGTGTCGCTGGTTACTGATTTGTACTGCTTCAAAAATATTCTAAGTGTCAGTGGTTACTGATTTGTACTGCTCCAAAAATATTCTAAGTGTCGCTGGTTACTGATTTGTACTGCTTCAAAAATATTCTAAGTGTCAGCGGTTACTGATTTGTACTGCTTCAAAAATATTCTAAGTGT
The DNA here is from genome assembly GCF_020745735.1 of Hemiscyllium ocellatum. Lineage (NCBI taxonomy): Eukaryota > Metazoa > Chordata > Chondrichthyes > Orectolobiformes > Hemiscylliidae > Hemiscyllium > Hemiscyllium ocellatum. Next base: position 508,993 of record NW_026867448.1, on the reverse strand, counting down.
CAGTGGTTACTGATTTGTACTGCTTCAAAAATATTCTAAGTGTCGCTGGTTACTGATTTGTACTGCTTCAAAAATATTCTAAGTGTCAGT
>NW_026867448.1:486403-493903 GCF_020745735.1 Hemiscyllium ocellatum | reverse complement strand
CCCGAGCCGCCAACATGTTCTTAGTATCGTGTTCCCCAAACCTGGGTGACGGGCACCACAGGGCGGCAGAGCCATCGCACTTGCCGGGTGGCAGAGGAAGGACCGGACTATGTACCATAGCGGCCAACCACTCCCAGAGCCGGTCGTGCGGGGCTCGAGGTCTGCTCTCAACGTCACATGCTTCTGTGAGTGCTCAGGCAAGGGTCAGACCACATCCTTCCTGGCAGCACCCAAAGCAACCAGGCCGCTCGTGTCTCTCGCCTTCATTTTTCGACACAAGCGCCTGAGGAGGGACGCCACCCCTCCCCTTGCGTCAAGAGACCTCCCACCGGCCTCTGACTGATTCTTAGAACGGACGGAAAGAGTCGGGCAAGCCTGTCAAAGATTTGAGCGTATGTCAAAAGCTTTAGACTTCCGCGAACTCTCTGGCTTGCACTGAGACCCGAGGTCGATGTGCTCAGCACCACGGGGCCCCTTTCGCCTGCAGGTCCCGAGCCGCCAACATGTTCTTAGTATCGTGTTCCCCAAACCTGGGTGACGGGCACCACAGGGCGACAGAGCCATCGCACTTGCGGGTGGCAGAGGAAGGACCGGACTATGTACAATAGCGGCCAACGACTCCCAGAGCCGGTTGTGCGGGGCTCGAGGTCTGCTCTCAACATCACATGCTTTTGGATGTGCTCAGGCAAGGGTCAGACCACATCCTTCCTGGCAGCACCCAAAGCAACCAGGCCGCTCGCGTCTCTCGCCTTCATTTTTCGACACAAGCGCCTGAGGAGGGACGCCACCCCTCCCCTTTGCGTCAAGAGACCACCCCACCGGCCTCTGACTGATTCTTAGAACGGACGGAAAGAGTCGGGCAAGCCTGTCAAAGCTTTGAGCGAATGTCAAAAGCTTTAGACTTCCGCGAACTCTCCGGCTTGCACTGAGACGCGAGGTCGATGTGCTAAGCACCACGGGGCCCCTTTCGCCTGCAGGTCCCGAGCCGCCAACATGTTCTTCGTATCGTGTTCTCCAATCCTGGGTGACGGGCACCGCAGGGAGGCAGAGCCATCGCACTTGCCGGGTGGCAGAGGAAGGACCGGACTATGTACAATAGCGGCCAACGACTCCCAGAGCCGGTTGTGCGGCGTCTGCTCTCAGCCTAAGAGGCTTCTGGGAGTGCTCAGGCAAGGGTCAGCCTGCACCCTTGCTGGCAGCACCCAGGGGAACCAGGACGCTTGCATCTCTCGCCTTCATTTTCGACACAAGCGCCTGAGGAGGGACGCCACCCCTCCCCTTGCGTCAAGAGACCTCCCCACCGGCCTCTGACTGATTCTTAGAACGGACGGAAAGAGTCGGGCAAGCCTGTCAAAGCTTTGAGCGAATGTCAAAAGCTTTAGACTTCCGCGAACTCTCCGGCTTGCACTGAGACGCGAGGTCGATGTGCTAAGCACCACGGGGCCCCTTTCGCCTGCAGGTCCCGAGCCGCCAACATGTTCTTAGTATCGTGTTCTCCAAACCTGGGTGACGGGCACCGCAGGGAGGCAGAGCCATCGCACTTGCCGGGTGGCAGAGGAAGGACCGGACTATGTACAATAGCGGCCAACGACTCCCAGAGCCGGTAGTGCGGCGTCTGCTCTCAGCCTAAGAGGCTTCTGGGAGTGCTCAGGCAAGGGTCAGCCTGCACCCTTGCTGGCAGCACCCAGGGGAACCAGGACGCTTGCATCTCTCGCCTTCATTTTCGACACAAACGCCTGAGGAGGGAAGCCAACCCTCCGTGTGTCAAGAGACCGTCCCCGCCCCGGCCTCCGACTGATTCTTAGAACGGACGGAAAGAGTCAGGCAAGCCTGTTAAGACTTCCGCGAACTCTCCGGCTTGCACTGAGACGCGAGGTCGATGTGCTCAGCACCACGGGGCCCCTTTCGCCTGCAGGTCCCGAGCCGCCAACATGTTCTAAGTATCGTGTTCTCCAAACCTGGGTGACGGGCACCGCAGGGAGGCAGAGCCATCGCACTTGCCGGGTGGCAGAGGAAGGACCGGACTATGTACAATAGCGGCCAACGACTCCCAGAGCCGGTAGTGCGGCGCCTGCTCTCAGCCTAAGAGGCTTTTGGGAGTGCTCAGGCAAGGGTCAGCCTGCACCCTTGCTGGCAGCACCCAGGGGAACCAGGACGCTTGCATCTCTCGCCTTCATTTTCGACACAAACGCCTGAGGAGGGAAGCCAACCCTCCGTGTGTCAAGAGACCGTCCCCGCCCCGGCCTCCGACTGATTCTTAGAACGGACGGAAAGAGTCAGGCAAGCCTGTTAAGACTTCCGCGAACTCTCCGGCTTGCACTGAGACGCGAGGTCGATGTGCTCAGCACCACGGGGCCCCCTTCGCCTGCAGGTCCCGAGCCGCCAACATGTTCTAAGTATCGTGTTCCCCAAACCTGGGTGACGAGCACCGCAGGGAGGCAGAGCCATCGCACTTGCCGGGTGGCAGAGGAAGGACCGGACTATGTACAATAGCGGCCAACGACTCCCAGAGCCGGTAGTGCGGCGCCTGCTCTCAGCTTAAGAGGCTTTTGGGAGTGCTCAGGCAAGGGTCAGCCTGCACCCTTGCTGGCAGCACCCAGGGGAACCAGGACGCTTGCATCTCTCGCCTTCATTTTCGACACAAACGCCTGAGGAGGGAAGCCAACCCTCCGTGTGTCAAGAGACCGTCCCCGCCCCGGCCTCCGACTGATTCTTAGAACGGACGGAAAGAGTCAGGCAAGCCTGTCAAAGATTTGAGCAGATGTCAAAATCTTTTAAGACTTCCGCGAACTCTCCGGCTTGCACTGAGACCCGAGGTCGATGTGCTCAGCACCACGGGGCCCCTTTCGCCTGCAGGTCCCGAGCCGCCAACATGTTCTAAGTATCGTGTTCCCCAAACCTGGGTGACGAGCACCGCAGGGCGGCAGAGCCATCGCACTTGCCGGGTGGCAGAGGAAGGACCGGACTATGTACAATAGCGGCCAACCACTCCCAGAGCCGGTAGTGCGGCGTGCGAGGTCTGCTCTCAGCGGAAGAGGGTTTTGGGAATGCTCAGGCAAGGGCCAGCCTGCACCCTTCCTGGCCGCTCCCACGGGAACCAGGCTACTTGCAATCCTTTCCCCCAATAGCAAGTGCCTTTTGGAGGGACGGCCGGAGTCAACGTGGGGTTTGCCCGCCCTCCAAAGTGTCAAGAGACCGCCGCACAGGCCTCTGACTGATTCTTAGAACAGGCAGCAAGAGTTGGGTAAGTCTGTCGAAAATTTGACAAAGTGTCAAAAATTAGACTTCCGAGAGCTCTTGGGCATGCACACAGGCCTGTCATTCAAGTGCTCTGCCCGCGGAACCGTTTTTCGGATGCCTTTCAAAGTGGTCCCGCGCCGCCATTTTGTTCTAAAAATCGTGTTCCCAGAAATCTCCGGGTACCCCGCCAACCTCACTGTGTCACAATGTCAAGTGGCACTGAATGGGTCTGAATTTCAAATTCGACTGCTTCGCTCTGGAACTCGAACCCGGCAAAACCGTTTGGATTTTTCCCGGTCCAGACTTCCGCGGCAGACAAAGTTAAAGTTTTCGGGCTGCAGACTCAAAACGACATCTGGCCAACCGCCGGGCTCAATTCGCCCAGTTCCTCCGGCACTTCGGAACTCATGTTCGGCATGAGTTTTTGAATCTTTCCCGATGCTTCGGCATTTTCCTCCGCTGACACTTAGAATATTTTTCACACTTGGCCGAAAATTTTTCTAAGTTTTTCTGGTTACTGATTTCTTCTTTTCGGGCATTTTTCTAAGTTTTCTTGGTTACTCATTTCTCATTTTCAAACATTTTTCTAAGTTTTTCTGGTTACTGATTTCTTCTTTTTGGGCATTTTTCTAAGTTTTCTTGGTTACTCATTTCTCATTTTCAAACATTTTTCTAAGTTTTTCTGGTTACTCATTTCTCATTTTCAAACATTTTTCTAAGTTTTTCTGGTTACTGATTTCTTCTTTTTGGGCATTTTTCTAAGTTTTCTTGGTTACTCATTTCTCATTTTCAAACATTTTTCTAAGTTTTTCTGGTTACTGATTTCTTCTTTTTGGGCATTTTTCTAAGTTTTCTTGGTTACTCATTTCTCATTTTCAAACATTTTTCTAAGTTGTTCTGGTTACTCATTTCTCATTTTCAAACATTTTTCTAAGTTTTTCTGGTTACTGATTTCTTCTTTTTGGGCATTTTTCTAAGTTTTCTTGGTTACTCATTTCTCATTTTCAAACATTTTTCTAAGTTTTTCTGGTTACTGATTTCTTCTTTTTGGGCATTTTTCTAAGTTTTCTTGGTTACTCATTTCTCATTTTCAAACATTTTTCTAAGTTTTTCTGGTTACTCATTTCTCATTTTCAAACATTTTTCTAAGTTTTTCTGGTTACTGATTTCTTCTTTTTGGGCATTTTTCTAAGTTTTCTTGGTTACTCATTTCTCATTTTCAAACATTTTTCTAAGTTTTTCTGGTTACTGATTTCTTCTTTTTGGGCATTTTCTAAGTTTTCTTGGTTACTCATTTCTCATTTTCAAACATTTTTCTAAGTTTTTCTGGTTACTCATTTCTGCTTTTCCAACGTTTTACTAAGTTTTGCTGGTTACTGAGTTCACACTTTTAAACATTTTCGGGCATTTTTCTACGTTTTTCATGTTACTCATTTAGCACTTTCAGGCACTTTCCTATGCTTTCCTGCTTACTGATTTCACACTTTTAAGCATCTTCGGGCATGTTCCCTAAGTTTTGCAGTTCATTCGTTTGGGACAGTCAGGCAACTTTCCTAAGCTTTCCTGGTAACCGAATTCACATTGTTGAGAACTTTGGAACCCTTCCCTAAGCTGTGCTGGTTACTCACTTTACCTCTTCAGACACTTGCCCCCGTTGTGACAGAGACCACTTCCCGACTCGGGAAATGCACCAAATTCGGCCTGAACTCAGAGGGCAGTCCCCCCTCGAAGGCGTGGAAGTCGGCAGAATCGCCGGGTCAAATCCGGCTGAGCTACCCGGCTTGGAAGCCTCAAAGTCGGTATGAGCTGTCAGGTTCACTCCCATCCCCGTTTGGACCACTTCCCGACTCGGGAAATTCACCAAATTCGGCCTGAACTCAGAGGACAGTCCCCCCTCGAAGGCGTGACAGTCGGCAGAACCGCCGGATCAAATCCGGCTGAGCTACCCGGCCCCGAAGCCTCAAAGTCGGTAAGAGCTGTCAGGTTCTCTCCCATCCCCGTTTGGACCACTTCCCGACTCGGGAAATTCACCAAATTCGGCCTGAACTTATACAACAGTCCCCCCTCGAAGGCGTGACAGTCGGCAGAACCGCCGGATCAAATCCGGTTGAGCTACCCGGCTTGGAAGCCCCAAAGTCGGTAAGAGCTGTCAGGTTCACTCCCATCCCCGTTTGGACCACTTCCCGACTCGGGAAATTCACCAAATTCGGCCTGAACTTATACAACAGTCCCCCCTCGAAGGCGTGACAGTCGCTAGAACCGCCGGATCAAATCCGGTTGAGCTACCCGGCTTGGAAGCCCCAAAGTCGGTAAGAGCTGTCAGGTTCACTCCCATCCCCGTTTGGACCACTTCCCGACTTAGGAAATTCACCAAATTCGGCCTGAACTTAGAGGAGAGTCCCCGCTCGAAGGCGTGGAAGTCGGCAGAATCGCCGGGTCAAATCCGACTGAGCTACCCGGCCCCGAAGCCTCAATGTCGGTAAGAGCTGTCAGGTTCACTCCCATCCCCGTTTGGACCACTTCCCGACTCGGGAAATTCACCAAATTCGGCCTGAACTTAGACAACAGTCCCCCCTCGAAGCCGTGGCAGTCGCTAGAACCGCCGGATCAAATCCGGTTGAGCTACCCGGCTTGGAAGCCCCAAAGTCGGTATGAGCTGTCAGGTTCACTCCCATCCCCGTTTGGACCACTTCCCGACTTAGGAAAATCACCAAATTCGGCCTGAACTCAGAGGGCAGGCCCCCCTCGAAGGCCAGGCATTCGGCAGAACCGCCGGGTCAAATCCGACTGTGCTACCCGGCCCCAAAGCCTCAAAGTTGGTATGAGCAGTTAGGTTCACTCCCATCCCCGTTTGGACCACTTCCCGACTTAGGAAATTCACCAAATTCGGCCTGAACTTAGAGGACAGTCCCCGCTCGAAGGCGTGGAAGTCGGCAGAATCGCCGGGTCAAATCCGACTGAGCTACCCGGCCCCGAAGCCTCAATGTCGGTAAGAGCTGTCAGGTTCACTCCCATCCCCGTTTGGACCACTTCCCGACTCGGGAAATTCACCAAATTCGGCCTGAACTTAGACAACAGTCCCCCCTCGAAGCCGTGGCAGTCGCTAGAACCGCCGGATCAAATCCGGTTGAGCTACCCGGCTTGGAAGCCCCAAAGTCGGTATGAGCTGTCAGGTTCACTCCCATCCCCGTTTGGACCACTTCCCGACTTAGGAAAATCACCACATTCGGCCTGAACTCAGAGGGCAGGCCCCCCTCGAAGGCCAGGCATTCGGCAGAACCGCCGGGTCAAATCCGACTGTGCTACCCGGCCCCAAAGCCTCAAAGTTGGTATGAGCAGTTAGGTTCACTCCCAAACCCGTTGGGACCACTTCCCGACTTAGGAAATTCACCAAATTCGGCCTGAACTTAGACAACAGTCCCCCCTCGAAGGCGTGACAGTCGGTAGAACCGCCGGGTCAAATCCGGCTGAGCTACCCGATTTGGAAGCCTTCAACACAAAACCCATCCGGCAATGCCACTCAAAAAGGGCCCAAATTCAGAAACACCCCCTTCAATAGGTACCACTTCCTCGGAGACACTACCGGGACACGCTCCCCTCGGCGAAAATTAAGCCCCCACCACTAACTGAAGCCAACCGCAGCCCCAACTTCAACGGAGAAATCAGTAACCAATTCAAAAATGCACTTGGTTACTGATTTGTACTGCTTCAAAAATATTCTAAGTGTCGCTGGTTACTGATTTGTACTGCTTCAAAAATATTCTAAGTGTCAGTGGTTACTGATTTGTACTGCTCCAAAAATATTCTAAGTGTCAGTGGTTACTGATTTGTACTGCTTCAAAAATATTCTAAGTGTCAGTGGTTACTGATTTGTACTGCTCCAAAAATATTCTAAGTGTCGCTGGTTACTGATTTGTACTGCTTCAAAAATATTCTAAGTGTCAGCGGTTACTGATTTGTACTGCTTCAAAAATATTCTAAGTGTCAGTGGTTACTGATTTGTACTGCTTCAAAAATATTCTAAGTGTCGCTGGTTACTGATTTGTACTGCTTCAAAAATATTCTAAGTGTCAGTGGTTACTGATTTGTACTGCTTCAAAAATATTCTAAGTGTCAGTGGTTACTGATTTGTACTGCTCCAAAAATATTCTAAGTGTCGCTGGTTACTGATTTGTACTGCTTCAAAAATATTCTAAGTGTCGTGGTTACTGATTTGTACTGCTTCAAAAATATTCTAAGTGTCGCTGGTTACTGATTTGT